>NW_009611527.1:68253-74983 GCF_000690535.1 Cariama cristata
CTTAACATCCTCCACAACAATTCCCACATTCTTAGCAAACCACATAATGAAAACTTGCTGAATATATAGGTAACTTAATACAATTTCTAACATTAGATACAGAGAAATTAATTATGTTAAAGCTGAAGAAAACAGCACAGTGGCACAGAACTAAGTATCTCTTCCTAAAGGAATTTTAAAAAATGTTTTTCAGACACTGTGGCATTAGCATACACTACTATTCAGTAAGATTTTTAAGTCTGAATACTTTGTTTAAGGGCCATAGTCTATCACAAATCCAAAAAAAGACCTACAAAAGTGTATTTAACTCTTATGCCAATGAATATTAGCTAAAATGCATGCTAATTTCAGCAATTACAGACAGAGTAATAGGAAGACTGCTAATGATTACTACCCTAACTAACCCTGGAGGCTATACCCCTCCAGCCAAAAGTGACAAGGGGGCATAAAAAGGATACGTCCTGTAACACTCCGCTCTGGGGGAAAAAAAAAAATAATAAAAAAAAAAAATATGCTACTTCCTTCCCCACGGAATAAAAATACACAAGCTCAGTTTAGATAACTGCCTACCTAAGAAAGTGTTATATTTTCAGTTATGTATAATATTACAGCTTTTGCAGGGAGCAATACAAATCATATGATGAATCTGCTGACTTCAAAAAGGATTCAGTAAGACTTCAGTGGAATTTGAATCAGGTCCACGTACAGGTATAATAACTGATATTATTATTAAATTGAAACCAGTGTATTTAATGTAATGGACACAGGTAACTGAAAATACTGCCAGTAATGTTTTTTTTTTTCAGGGTGGGGGGGTGGCCTTTTTTTCCTCATATTCAATTTTCACTGTGCAGAGCTTATACATTCTGTCAGGTAAATCATTTTTCGGGTCTTAACTGCCTTTAGATGCTGTGGGGGATTAAGTCTGAGTTTCCTAACAGAGTTTGGAAAGCTAATTTAGCCTACATTAACAACATCTCAGAACAGAAAAGGAATGTGTGGGTTGGGGGTGTTACATTTTGCAACTAAAACTGGGATGAAAACTTCAACCAAGTAACCACAGACTATGCAGAGCTCTTCTATAAATTTGCTGCATTTTTTTTTAATTGGTTCTTTTTTTTAACTTATAGTATGTGTACAGTACTGTGTAACGGTCTGAAGACAGCTCCGGGAGATACTCTTCTACAAAGTCCTTAGAAAGGTTAAGGTTTTATGAGAATCTTCTGTGATGTTTTCAGTGTCTCATTGTAAGTATGAGTTGCTTTAGAGCAGTTATTTTAGCAGAACTGCCTCAAAAGCACTTGTTTTATTCTTAGCATCGTGTTAGTGTGACACCTCACAGACACCCAAAGTGAAGACACAGTTCTGGGAACATCACATTCATCTCAGATAAGGCTAATGCAACAGCAAGAGGGTGGCTTTAGCCTAAACTTGGCTACTGTCAAAATCTTTTTGCGAAGACAAGCCTAAATGTGTCTCACTTGATTCTCTAGGATTCATATCCCTAATAAACTCAGACAAATCACCATCACTTGGAGGGTACAGCACTAGTTAGAGTATGAATGCGACTCCTAACACCTACAAAGTCGGTGCAGCGAAAGCGGAGCACTAAGGAAGCTGCCCTGCAAACCTAACTACTGACCCCTCCAGTGCAACTATCATTAAATAAAAGGTTCTTTGGCTGCAACATCAGCTTACTCCTTCCCTCCCCCCGCTTTTCCCCGCTACCGCAGGGCTGGCGCCGGGCCAGCGCAGGCGACGTGGTACCTCAGCGCCATCTACAGGCTACACTGGCAGGAGGATTTTGTGGCAGAAGACAAGCACCAATAAAATAAATTAGACAGCGCCGCGTTTAAATCTTTATTAACAAGGAATTATTAGACCTAAGAAAAACTAATGCTGGATTTGGTTGAAATATGAGTTTCTCAGCCTCCTAATCCCTCTTCATATGGCGTATTTCACAGTTTAAAATGAGTTATGACAGATCACTTATGCACTACTAAGATGAGAAAATATTTACAATGGGCTGACTGGATTTTTTTCTGCATAATTCAGGTGTATTCAGAGAACGCATTCATTTCAAAAGTATGCTTTGGCCATGTTTTAAAATATGCAACAAACTGTCTATGCGATACCAACTTTCATCTATTATAACAAAATCGTTCTGAACTCAAAAAAGAGGAAGACTTCCGTATGGCTTAGTTATATCCTACCAACAAACCACGTGCTTCACAGATGAAGTAGCTTGGAAATTTAGCTGTCTTTGTTAGGGAAAAAAATTAACCCCTTTAGTAACACTAACTTAGCAAGGTTCCAAATGAACTTGAACTGTAAAAGAAACTCGAGCCAACTCACTTCGAAATTTGAAACTGAATGTACATATCCCTTCATTCTTAAAACAGTCATATTTTCTGACTGAAATTCACCATATAAGGAAACAGTTTTTCTTCTTCAATAACTTTTACATTTGGGCAGTCAAATACTGGGGAGAAAAAAAAAATTTTTATTTTTTTTCAGTTTTGTTTATGCACATGTATGTGCACATGCACAGATGTGTAACGGTCCTTTAACAATTAGTATTCTTCAAAACCCAAAGTATCAGAGGCATTTTGCAAATGCTTGGTTAAGCCCCAGATAAATGATAACGGGGTCTAGTTTTTTTTTCTGTTTGTTTATGTTTTGGTTTTTTTGTTCCCCCCATAATGTAACTAAATTAAATTAGATTGAAACAAAAAAAAACCCCACAACATAGTGGCACTTTTAATACTGGTTGATCGGGCACTTGTATGCAGTACTTATAGACCAGTAAAAGTGCTCGTTTACCTGTCTGGTGTGTAAGGGGCCCTTTGTCTTGAAGCCTCCTTGGGAACTGCACTCTGAGGCACTGAAGTGATCTGAACTAGGGGAAGAGCTTTTGGAAAGGGTGTCACAACCACCAACAAAGGTGTTGTCCAACGGGAGTTCCTGAATCACATGGTGCTTTTTCACTGAAACTGGAGTGTCAGGTTTGAGATGAAAAGCAGACTGCGGAGAGGCAGATTTGTAATGCTTGGCAAGATCAGGACTGTTAGGCTTAAAGGTTGTTGGTGGTGCTGTGCCCCAATCAAATCTTCCTATACTTTGCTCCTCCAGCTCTGCTGGAAGGCTTATTGTCCCGTTGATAGGTTCATGAACTGCATCATCAGGTTTGGACTCCTCAATGGTCACAAAGTTCAAAAGAGAGCTCTTCGGAGATTTCCTTTTCTTCCTTTTCTTTTTCTTGTTTTGCTTGTTCTCCTGATTGGGAGACATCCACTCAGCACCTTGCTTGCTCCTCTGGGCGGCTTTGAATCTGGATGCGTGTCGACAGCGAATGAGAACGGTGACAAATATCACCACTATGACAACCATGGCACCCGCCACAATAGCAATCATGATCGTCAGATAGTCCTCGTTTTGGTAGGGTTGGCTACTGTCCCCTATGTTCCGGTCCAAAGGTGTTTCCATAGTCCTGCGTATCAAGTCATAAATATAAGACGCATTTCCAGCAGTATCATTTACGTACAAAAATACAAGCACAAGAGTATGCAGGGATTTGGGATAACCCAAATCACTTATGTTGACAACTAAGCGATGCAGCCCCACATCATTAGGAGTTGGTTTTTCTTCCAGAGTGATATTACCTGTCACTGGATCAATCCGAAACAAACCCTTGTTATTTCCACTTACAATTGTGTACTTAAGCTCGGCATTCATGCCAGTGTCAACGTCCACAGCAAAGACTTCGGCTACCACCGATCCTGGAATTGCTGAAAGTGGCACTAGCTTAAAAGAAGTATTAGAAGGTGGGTAGATGACAACGGGGCTGTTATCATTAACATCCATGACGTTTATAGTTACTTTTGCTGTAGAAGAGCGAGGAGGTTGCCCTCCATCCACTGCCTTAACATCAAAGGTGTAGGAGCTCTGCTGTTCTCGATCAAAAGAAACATTGGACTTTATAACTCCAGAGTATGGATCCAGCACAAAGTTTTCATTGTCATTCAGGATGGAAAGGGTCACTGCTTTGTTTTCACCAGCATCCGCATCGGTCACCGTGATCACTCCCACCGTGCTATACTTTGGTAAGTTCTCCGATACAAAAAACTGGAAGTGATTATGAGTAAATTTGGGACTGTTGTCATTTTCATCTAACACAGTAACAATTACAGCTGCTTGACTCTGCAAAGGAGGGGTGCCATTGTCTCGGGCTGTAACAGTGAAAATGAAACGTTCCTGCTCTTCTCTGTCAAAAACTCTGGAGGCTGTCAAAACTCCTGTCTTTCGATCCAGATCGAAAAAGGAGGCATTAGGGCCAAGCTGATAAACAATGTCTGCATTTTTCCCACTGTCTTCATCTGTGGCACTAATAGTTGTTAAGTATAGACCACGCCGGTTGTTTTCAGAAACTGACAGCTCAATTACAGGCTGGCTGAAAATCGGAGGGTTGTCATTTTCATCCTCCAGTTTAACTCTTACCAGGGCAGTCTGGTTCAAACTGGGCTTGCCAGAATCAGAAGCAACAATTTTAAAGCTGAATTCTTTGGTGCCCTCATAGTCCAACAAGGAAGAGGTCTCTAACAAATACTGGTTGTCGTAAACCGCCTTCAAGTGGAAGGGGACCTCTCTCTCAATGAAACAGATCACTTTGCCGTTCACATCAGTGTCCTTATCTGAAACTGTAATTAGAGCGATCTTTGTATTGATGGGATCTTTCTCAGATAAGTACACTGTGCCATTGATGGGACTTATTATGTACCTGAGGTCTATGTTAGGAGGGTTATCGTTTACATCAGTGACATTGATCGTAACGGTTGCCCGGGCCGGTGTAGAGCTACCATCACTAGCCAGCACTGTCACTTTGTGAATAGCAGTTTCTTCTCGATCTAAGGACCTCTGAACTGTAATCAGCCCTGTGGTGTTGTTTAAAGCAAAAAATCTTTTGGTTGCAGGGGCGACTTGGGCACCAAAAATATATCTGATTTCTGCATTGCTTCCTATATCTGCATCTGTAGCATGAAGCTGAATTACAGAAGTGCCTACAGGAGCATTCTCTGGTATATGAACCTCTACTTGACTCTCTTTAAACACTGGCCTGTTATCATTGACATCACTTACTGTGACTTGCAGGATGGCAGTGCTGGATTTCTGGGGGGTACCTCCATCCTCGACTTTGATTTTCATCACGTAGGTGTCCTTTTGCTCTCTGTCCAAGTTCTGCTGCACGATCAGCTGAGGCCATTTCTCTCCTTCTGGAGTTTCTACAATATCCAGTCCAAAGACACTCTGGCCGTTTAACAACTCATAGTGCTGCACACCGTTGAAACCTGTGTCAGGATCTGTTGCTGATGGGATTGGAAAGCGACTGTTGATCAGAGTGTTTTCTGGGATGGAGATATTGATGACAGGGGATGGAAACATAGGTGCATTGTCATTAGTATCCTTTACAATTATTTTTATTTTGATCAGCCTGAAAAAGTCATTGGGGAGAATCACCACTTCAAGTTCAAAGAAACACTCATTTTCTTCTGCATAGGAAGCTCCAGCACAGAGCTTTTCTCTGTCTATTCGGTTAGATGTGGTAAAGATCTCCCCTGTGTTACTGGACACTTTCACCAGAGGAGCATCCCCTGCTTTAGACACCAGTCTGTAGACAAGGCTGGCACTGGTCCCCGTGGCAGCATTGATATGAGAAATGTTCAGGTCCTTTGGTATGTTCCCTATAGGTACGTTTTCAGGCAGCTCCTCTCTAATGGTGTAAATAAGTTCTTGAGCTATAGCAGAATCCAGCCTTAAACAGGCAATCAAAGCGGCCAACAGGTAAAAATCCCTCAGGTCCATGATAATGTTTTTATTATCTTTTCCCAGATTTTAGGACTTAAAGGTTTCCAGAGAGGAATGATGTGCGATTTGCAAGAGGAGGCATGCATGGACTGCAGGATGCATTACATCTCATTTCTTATTTGGAGTCAGCACTGTCAACACAACCACACAGAACAGCATTATTGGTTTTTTAGGCATGACAAATCCACAATCTCCAACTACTATTTGTTTTTGCAATGCACACTTGCAGCAGTACATTTTCCTATTGCTCCCTTTTACAAGCAATCCCTCCGGACAAATGCACCAATATCCCATCCGCTGCATTTGCACAGAGCAAGAATGGAAATAATTACTGGCAGGATTAAGGGTAGCTACCGTTTCGACATGTACTTTCCGAATAATTTCTTGGTACACCATGTAATCCGTAACGTGCATCCCCCCTCTACCCTCCTCCACCCTGTCATTTGGTGCAAGTAAAAAATCTTTCCGCACTACTTCTGGATTCTAACTGCTATGTTAGCTGCCAAATGCAATTTGTTGTTTGATTCCACGCATGTTTTTTAGCTCTTGCTAACCAGATTTTTCTGTGTTCCTTGTGTCTTGCATCCCCCTCTATAGCTATCGTACTGGGAAATAACCACCCGGACATGCTGCTGCTGCAGCAGTCGTCACTGGCTACTTCACATCCCTGTTAACAGGGATGAGACAATAACAGGACTTCCAGTTTCTTACTCTCAGCTCAATGTTTCCTCTCCAGATGTTGGATACTTCTCCTTCTTTTTAATAACCTTAAACTTTATTTGTTTGTTTTTAAACGCAGTCTAAATCAGGCGGCTGTAAATTCCAAATGCAACTTAGAGCTGCCAGCATGTTTACAGATCAGGGGGGG
>NW_009611527.1:75014-75383 GCF_000690535.1 Cariama cristata
GGGAATATATTTTCTGATGACGAGAGAAGGAAAAAAGGTGCAGCCTTTCCTCATTGACACTGATCTCCCTTCAGGATGTTATTAGCAGCTGCCACACATAAATACTGCAGACTAATAATGCAGGTGGAAAAAAAAAAAAAAAAGCGACAGACTTCTGTTTGCATGCTCTGCTAACCGCGAATTATCCGGGTGCAAGGCTGCCAGCACCTACAGTTTGGTGTAACTGGGCAGCCCCTAAGCACTAATCTTATCTGCATTAAGCTGCACGGTAGCTGATGCCCGTGATTACTTCCAGCAGAGTGATGCAGGTAGGGATGCAGAGACAGCGAGTAGGTGAGCCTTTGGCACCAACATCAACTGAATCTGAAA
>NW_009611527.1:75424-75964 GCF_000690535.1 Cariama cristata
TTTTCCCCCTTTAAATGAAATGCATCACAGTGTATGGGTAACTTTGCACTTACGTTGGCCGTCTACCTTTGACGATCTGCTGCAGCTAGGCAATGATCTGTTCCAGCAGATACAGCACAATGCATCTGGTAAATCACCAGTTTTGGAGAAATCAGCAGCAGCCAAACGCTTCCTCCTTGAGATATGTGTTGCTTCGGGGTGGCAAATTAGCAACTCCAGGGAACAAATTCACAGTTCTGTCGTTAGTCATCCTCTCCACGTTTCATTTCTGTTAAGCGGCGATCCTTTGGGTGTTTAACGTGCACGCAACAGCCCAAACAAACAGCAAGCAAAAATCCGGTGCACTTCTTTAGACCGGGGGTATTTTCCACTCTGCGCTGCACACAATTTCCATCCCTCTCTCAGCAGAGCAGAGACAGCTACATGAAGTCTGCAACTTCTTACTGGAGATGACAAGAGTTGTTCTGGCGGTGCTTCTCTCTCCCTCTTTACCTCTGGGGTGATAGTTGCCCACAAAAAAAAAAAAAATTAAAAAAAAAA
>NW_009611528.1:0-470 GCF_000690535.1 Cariama cristata
GAGCTGCCCTGGTGGGACTGCATGTGGAGAGGTATAGAGATGTCTCCCCACGGCGCACGTCAGGGGAGGTTGCGGGGAGGCAGACCGAGAACGCCCCTCACAGTACAAGGCCAAAGTGGCTGGGGGGGGAGGGTGTGGGAGTGCGTGCGTGTGTAGGGGGGAGGCAACAGACGCTCCCCTCTGCCCCTTCTTTGGGGAAAGACCCAAAAACACCTGCCTCAGCCAGGGTGGGCAGGGGGCAGCTGAGGTGGGGCAGGCTCTGCCAGCCCTACAAGAGACCCCCGTAGCCCGATGGAGGGGGGCACAGGGTGGCATTGAGTGTCCGTCCCATACCAAGCCACCCTGAAGACGTTCCCTCCTGCACAAATGGTGGGACAGCAGCAGGCTGGCTCCAGCAAGAGGACGTGGCTCCGTGAGGCTCTTCTTGCATGCAGCTTGTGCTGAAGGAGGTGGGGGCGGGGGGAGGGGGC
>NW_009611528.1:501-8100 GCF_000690535.1 Cariama cristata
GCTCCCGGAGGCTGTGTATCCTTCCAGATGCAGCTGAGCTTTCCGGCTAGCAACAAGCATGGCAAACATGTTTTCGGGGCCCTGGGTCCACCTCCTGCCCGTGCAGCAGCTGCCCGCCCTGTAGCGCTGAGCTCTGCCCTACAGAGAGGGGCCACAGCTCATCATGAAGTCTGCCCAGCTTTTTTCTTCAGGCACTGCTGACTTACTCCCCACCTCCTCTCTGACAGCCTCCACCCCTGCACTCAACTCTTTCTCTTGCTGGTCCCTTTCTCCCTTTACCATCCCATTCTTTCCAGTGCGGCCATCTCTTCCTCTGGTCTCCACCCTCTCCATCTCCCTCTATCTGTCCCCTCCTTGCCTCCCCTTTCCTTGGTCCCACCACACCTTCCTCACCCCTGCTGTGTCTGCCCCTCCTCTCTCTTCCTCAGCTCCTTTTCCTCCTTCCCTCCTGCATCTCCCCCTCCTTCCCCCAAGCCTGCCTGGCAGAGTCTCCTCTGGCAAGGCAGGCTGATTAGCATTGCAAACACACAGAGGCCTCCTCAGCCTGACATAAATCTTCATTTGTCAGTCATGAATATTTCACACCTGCCTCGGGAGGGATTTATTCAGCATGGAAGAGTGGGGAGGGGGGAACATGGCACCACAGCATAAGCTGGGGCAGCACTGGCAAGGATGGAGAAGAGCTGTACCCCATGGGAACAGCATGCCTAGGGTGTCACCTTCACTCTTCTGGGTGCAGGAACCCAGCCCAGGCTTCCCCCCTCGAGCCTGTTCCTGGGGGAAGAGGGCAGATCCCAACCTCATTCCTCACCCTCCACACTTTCCAGTGAGGTGAACTAAGCCCCTGTTTTCCCTGCCAAGAGTCACTGACCCAGAAATAAAATATGAAAGGGACTGGTCCTGGTTCTGCCCCATGGATCCACTTTGCCCTGGGAGAAGGCAGCAGTGAGGGACTCCTGCCAAAGCCAAGACATGGAGGAGCTTAGAAACTTCAGGCAGTCTCCACGTTTTTTCCCACCACGGAAGCCATAAAGGTTTCATCATGCCCTGCCCTCTGCCAGGGCCGTGACGGGGGAGGAGGAGTAGGACAGACTTAATCCAGAGCTCCATGCAATCAATGAGAGGAAAGTGGTGGGAAGTCTTCTAAGTGATTGCAACCAGCTCCACATCAAGCTTTCACCGTATCAGAGGTTTCCCTGGAGCTGAAGCACTCCTTGTTCCCCCAAGAATAGCCTTGCTTGTAGATTTGGGGAAAGAGCAACTAGGGTATGGGGATGGTAGTGACCATTTCTCTTAGGAGATCTATCTTGTTGGGTCTCACTCCTGTTTCTAAATAATTAGAAGAAATGATGACCACTAGAAAGAGCAGGCCTTTGGTGTGTAATGCATCCCCCTTCACACGCACAACCCTGAAAAGCAGCTGAGAGACCCCATTTGGGGTGAGGGGAGGGAGACACTGGAAAGAAGGAATATTTTTTTATGGGACTGACTGATTTGGGTTCTCTTGGGGGTGTGTTCCCTCCCAGACTGGTAGGAGTCTCTCATAAAATCACATCAGGGAAGAATGAAAAGAGTAGGGAAAACAGGGACAAGGACAGGAGAGACTTTGGGGGAGGAGGTTAAATTCCAACAAACTGGCACATACACAACAGGTGTTTGCTCAGAAAAATACAGTAAAATCGTCATGCAAATAGAACATTAAATCTGCTTTCCTCCGACAGGGCTGGCATCACTTTGTGAGCCCTCGTCCCTGGGGAGGGAGCAGGACAAGGAAGAAGGGAGGAGGAAGGAAGGTGAGACACTTTGTTCCCCTTCCTTGCCCTCTTCCTCCCACAGAACAGTCCATCTTGTGCAAACTTCACCCACCGGTTTGGAGTGGGGGGCTACAGTTGGGAGAGAAATGGCTTGTCCTTCTTACCCAGCCTTACCCCCACCACAGGCAGAAGAAGGGCCTGATGATCGCTGTATCCCTGACCTTTCTTTTCTGCCTCGTTGGGGTGATGGAGGGAGGCAGCAGAAACCATTACAGGTTAACGCTCCCCCTAAAAGTGTAGACTGAGTGGAACCGATTACAAGACCATACAGCAGAGAAGCACAGGGAGGGAAGAGGTGGGGAGAGGAACAGGACTCCATCCCCCCGTGCCTATCATCCCCCTTTTTCTGTCCAGGTCTGTGCCTCAGCCATTAGTCTTTCCTGCTTGGATGGTTGCCATGCTGGAAGACTGCTGGACCTGCTCCATGCGGTGGCTGGAGAGGTCTCTGCTGTGTGTCTCTCACAGCATTTACCTGTCTTGATTTGCTGCATTGTCCCAACATGGAGGGACGCCTGGCAGCAGTGATGTGACTTCCCTTCATCCTCCTGCACATACACACACGCACGCGCACACACACACACACGCGTGCACACCCACACACACACCCACACACACACCCCCCTTCCTCTGGGTTGGACTGGCTCTTACAGCATGGAGTCAGTCCCATGAATACCTCTGGACCCAAGGCAAAATGATGCTTTGACTGTGGGGAAGCAGGCTGACAGCGAAGGAGCCTGAGGCAATGGGATCAGGACCTGGGTTAGGATTGGTACCATCAGCATCCCTACAAGGAAGGAACCCCAAGGATCTTCACAGGTTTAGACCTTGGGGATCCCCGCTCTGGTTTTCGCACACCAGGCTCTGCCTACTGCTGCTCCTCACTTACAGAAGATGAAGTTGTGTCACCTGTGGCATGGAAACCAGCTCTCACAGCTGGCAGTGCTACCACCTGACTGATAACAGGCAGGTTCTCTGCAGGCAGCTTGTAAATCCCTCCCAGAGAAGATCCTACGCCCTCATCCTTCTCCCAGGGCCCCTAAAAACACTGGGGCTTCTGAGGAGCACCTCAAAAAGGAAACAGCCACTCAGGAAAGGCCAACACAACACAGGCTCTCACCCTCATCCTGATAGAGGTGAACGATTGTCAAGAATTGGGGCATGCAGCTCATGGAGAGGAGGCCCACGGTGCTGCATTAAAATGCACTCAGCAGGCAGCACCCCTGCCTGACAAGAAAACTTTGAGGGTGCCAAGATTGTGCTTTGTTGGGCTGTTCAGAAATGGGATGAAGCAGAGAGGGCGGTAGGCTCATTCCCGACTCCGTGGCAGATCTTCTATCCAAGGGACAGAGGTTGGGACCCAGCAAATGAAATCAGGTTTTTGCCAAGACATTAAAGGATCCCTAAGAAAAGTTTGTCCCAGCAAACAGTGAGGAGGTGGAGGATTTAGCAGGTGATAATGTTGCTCTGACTCTCAGGAGGACCTCTAAGTATTCAAAGGAACGCTGCCATCCAGGGCAGTATCATCTTCTATCCCAGCACACACAGGGTGGATGCACGTACAAAGGGAGCTTCTTCTGGAGCCATCCCTCTTGGCCTACTCCCAGGTCCCATTTTCACATCCTTTTTGTTTCCTGTGCTCCTGACTTCACCCTAGGCTGCCTCCTATCCATGCCAGAATGTCCATGGCCTATTGAAGAGGAAGCCACTTTGTGGCTTTTCTGTCAAAGCAGTGAGGTGAGCAACTGAAATCCTGTTCTTCACATCCACCTGCAAGTGAGGAGGCTGGGTGATGCACTTCTCACTCACACCCACCCACCCCACACCCCATGGTCCAAGTCAGTTGGGAAGAGCTGCAGAAGCTTTGTCTAGAACTTGTTCTGCTGAGCTCCTCTCCAGGTCCCTTCCTCATAGTAAGGGAGACATGAACAGAGAGTATCAGGCTGCACAAGGGCAGCCTGAGCATAGGTGTGTATGGTGGGGAGGACCTCTGATCTGTGACACTCATGAAGAGATGGGAACCCTTCACACCTCTCAGAGACCAGACCTTCCTGCCTTTTCCTCCACCACTCCTTGAGGACCTGATTTGCCATGCCAAAGAGCACATTCGTAGCCCCCCTCACCAACTAGCAGAAAACTGGCTCTGAGTAGGCCTGGAGAATGCCCGTCACTCCAGAATTGCTGGTGTTCATCAGCAACAACATGGTGGGAGAAGAGAAGGAGGAAGAGCAGCAAGGGCACAGAGCCTGTTGTACAGCAGGTCTTACCTTCCCTTGGTCCTTCAAACCTCCTCTCCTTCCTCTGAGGAGGATGGAGGTTCGTGAAGTATCTGGACAGAAAGTGCAAGCCTAGGGAGCCTTAACAGAGAAGAGTAGGGAAGGGCAAAGGAAAAGAAGTGAGAGAACTTCTTCCAACAAATCCCACCTATCGTGGAAGGGGACGAGAGAGAGAGAGAAGCCTCCACTGCCAAAGGAAATGAGGGAAAAAGTAGTGGTGGAAGATTTGGAAAAGCAGGTGTACAAAGTGGGCAGCAAAGCTTTCTAAACCAAAGTCCCCCCCTCCCAACCAAAAGAAAAACCAGCCCTCAACAGGAACAGAAAGAGCAATAGTTCACAGCTGAGTTTCATTCCCAGTGAGTGTCCATCCCTGCCCTTCCCCTGCCACCGCTGCCACCCCCTCCCAGGCCATTCCCACCCACCCGCACTCCGGTGTTGTTACCACAGTGTCAGAGCAGGATGCTCCTCCCAACCATCTGCAGGCAGAACAATGGTCCCCGTGACACAGTAGAGACAATTCGGCATGTGTGTGTGTCTGTGTGTGTGAGAGTTTTCTGTTGTTGTTGTTGTAAACTTTAAGAAACGATTTTGTCAGTTTTGTATTTGTTGGGAGTATTTTGTTGTTGGTTTATTTTTCACAGTCAAGTGGTATATTTTTTTTCTGGTTGTTGGGGGGGGGTCTTGTTTTGTTTTGTATTGTTTCCTTGGAAAGAGCTAGGGAGAGTCACAGCTTCTGCTGAGCAGAGACTCCTTTCCAGTAATCCAGGATGTCATGCAGATCCTCGTCCTTGGCAAACTGAACTTTCTTCCGCAGGGCATGCCCAGCTGCCATGTAAACCTCCTCCCTGTGGTGCTTCTTGTAAGGCCGGAATCTCTCCCAGATCTTGTGGGTGCTCTCTGATGAGTACTCAGGGCTGGAGGAGTAGCCCGAGAAGTAGTGTCTGGGGGAGAGCTGGGAGTATGTGGAGTCTCGCTTGGACCGGGAGAGTGGCTTGAGGAATGACACCCGCTGGCTTAAGGTGTCAGCGCTTTCCTCGTAGTACAGGGCCGGGAAGGAGTGACGGTGCTCACTGCAATGGTAAGAAGGCTTGACCTCCAAGTGGTGGATGGCGCCCGGGGACACCAAGGGAAGACGATCCAAAGGGCTGTTGAGTGGGCTGCCCTTCTCAATGTATTTGGAGTCAGACTTGCTGAGTGGTGGGTGGTCAGGCACATCCAAGCTGAAGACCTTGGCGCTCTTGATAGAGCCACTAGAGGAGACACTGCAGGTCTTTCTAGCCACGGCAGCATCAGCACTGAGCTGGCGCTGCAAAGGGTGGTGGGAGCTTTCCTTGTAGGGTGGGGAAAGAAAGCTGGGCCGCTCTAGCCCACCCGAGGAACTGGCTGGGATGGACTGGCACTCAAAGGCCATGTCTGAGTCAACACCAGTCCCACCACCCAGGAAGGAGGCTGTGTCCAGCTTGAGGGCATCAATGCAGTTGTTGATGATCTGGTTGACTTTGTCTACCTCCTTGGCTATAGTAGAGATCTCAGCAGCTGAGCCTTGCCCATTGTCAAGCTCCCTCAGGTCCTCATCCTGCTGGGTTCGCTCCAGCCCGTCCCCACCACCAGTCCGCACCTCAATGTAGTTACCTTTAGTGGTGACTTTAGGAGTCTCCATCCCAGCCTCCATTGACTTTGATGGGGGCAGCTTCTCCCCAATCATGGAAGGGATGGAGGACATGCGTGAAACAGGGATGACTGGTGGCTCACCCAGCTTCTGGGAAGGATGGACCATGGTACTGGTATCAATATCTGATCCATAACGCATTTCCAGAATGGTCTTTTTGACATTGAGGGATTTCTGTTTCTCCTCCTGCATCCTCCGCTTCCGCAGGCAGTAGTACACCACCCCCAGGACAATGACCATCCCAAAGAGGCAACCCAGGGTGGTCATGATATAGTGTGTGGTGGTGGAAGTACTGGAAATAGGGTCCTCCCTGCCTTTGCTCCGGGTTGCAAAGGTCAGGCAAGTGTGGTTGTAGCGCCTGTTGTTGCGGATGGAGGCCACACAGAAAGTATAATCAGTGTGGGCCTTCAACTTGTTGACGGTGACATATTCCTTCTTGCTCTTCAGTGTCGCTATGTCAGAGACGTAGCTGTTGTTGTATTGGACCAGGACATACATCTTACTGTAGGGCATGGGGATGGTTACCATCAGGATGGCTGAGGTGATGGTGACATCATGGAGCTTGATGCTGGGACTGAAGGAGGAGTCAGTGGTGGAGGAGGCTGGAGGCTTGACTGAGAGGAAGTCCCCAGGGCTGATGGCTGAGCCCTCATCCAGATCTCGCTGGGAGTCAGGGGTATAAGGGGTGGGGTTGACCCTGGAGAGGGAGGGGATGGTGCCACCTCTGCACATGGACTGGAAGATGGTGATGGCATTGCGGTTGTGATGAGGCCGAGGTACCAGGAGCGGGTACCCAGCGAATTCCCGTGGAGTCTCACACTGGAGCCGGTCATAGTTCTTGGTGACATTGTTGAAGACCGCCAGCCAGTTAAGGAAGCTGTAGAGGCTACAGTCGCAGTTGAAGGGGTTGCCAGCCAGCTCGCACACCATCAGATTGCTCAAGCTGGTGAAAGTGTTCCCCTCCAGGCGGCTGAGCCGGTTAGATGACAGGTCAATGCTAATCAAGCTGGGGCACTCAGAGAAGGCAGTAGGGGTGACCAGCTCAATTAGGTTGTGCTGCACAAAGAGGAACTGGAGACGGGCCATGCCCCGCAACATGCCCTCTGTCAGGTTGGTGAGTTTGTTGTAGCCCAGCTGTAAGACCTGGAGGTTTGACTGTCCCATGAAAGCCCCATCCTCGATATAGGAGATCTCATTCTTGGTCAGGTTCAAATCAGTCAGGTTGCCGAAGCGGTTGAGGGAGGAGTACAGCACCACTTTGAGCTTGTTCTCGTTCAGACGCAAGTCGTGCACCGTGCTGTTGATATGCTGGGGGATAGTCTCATATGGGGGCTGGTTCTGGCTGCAGATGGCCAGCCACACATAACCCTTGTCCCCCTCGATCAGCCAGCAGTCACCTCGCACCGTGCCAGGGGAAAACAAGCAGAGCAGGGCAGCTACCCAAAACCCCAGGCACGTCATGGTCTGCAGTGGTGCCTTCATCAGGATGGAAAAAAAAAAATCCACAAAAACCAACCTCAAATCTCAGGACCACAGCAAAAGGAAACTGAGGGGCAGAGGGAAGAGAAAGGGGCAGTAACTGGGGTTTAGCAGTGGAAGGGCATGGGCACCCCAGTCCTATTGGGTGTCATCACCATTATTTCTTCTTGCCCTCTGGGTCAAGCCAGGAGCATGGAGCAGGAGGAACAGGTGCAATCTGCTTCCAGCACACCCAACAGCTATGACCATGGATGACTGGTCTGGAAGGGAACTACCTTGTGCTTCTTTTCAAAACAAAAATTCAGATCGAGGATAACGGATCTTCTTTGATGTTCATGAGCGACTCGCCCACCTTTTCCACTTT
>NW_009611529.1:0-1219 GCF_000690535.1 Cariama cristata
TGAAAGCATTTGTGCACCCTCCATGGGGAAGGCCGGGGGCTGGTAAACACTGGCACTCGTGGCACCGCAGACCCACCGGCTCCAGCGATCTGTGACTGTAACCCCATGGGCCCTCACACTCCCTCAGCAAGCGCAAACCCACCCCCAATCCCTCTCTTGGTGTCTGGGCATTGCTGAGTGGGCTTGCAAACCTCGCTCACCCCAGGGAGGTACTGGGACTCTTGGGGTTTTATGGTGCCTTTGGAACCAAAAATGTCCCTGCTCATGTTTCACACACCCTCTGGCTGATTAAATGTAACTAAATAAATGAAGTGGCGAATACCCCACGCAAGCTGCTTCCCCCACCTGCGCAAGCCATCCTCCCTAGACAGAGCACTGGCCACAGCGCAAGCTGCCGCCAAGGCCCCTGCCGTGGGCGAGGAGCGGGTGCTGCAGGTGACGCCGTTCCAGCTCCGCAGCCGTGGTGACACAAACTCCGGTACCCACGGACCGGAGCGGCTCTCGGGGACGTGCTGGCTGCTCGTGGGCTGGGGGTGTGTGGGACAACAGCACGCGCTGTATATATGTGCAAAGCAAAGTCAGAGAATAGAAACGGCCACGCAGAAAATTTGAGGTAAACTTCAGATACTGCTTGAAATATCCGGAGAAAAAACTTTTGACTGTTGGGAATGGCTCCGAGGCGTGGGAGGATGGATAGGAAAACTGCTTGGGACAGCACTGCGGTCTAGTTGGGTTTATTAACGTCGGTGGTTGTGCGGGTGAGGTTTCAGCTGGTACTACACTGAAGCAAACTGGTCCGTGAGAGGCTGGAATGAGGCCTGGATGGCGCAAGCGGAGGCCAGAGGAACGATACCGATTGCATCAGGGGCTGGGGAAGAAGAGGAGAAGAAGAGAAGAGGAGAAAAGGAGGTGGAAGGGCTTAGGCTGATGACTCGAAGTGGTTATAAAGTCTAGCAGCAAGAGGAGGTGATGGGGTAGCAGGGGCCCAGCAGTGATGGGTCCTGAGCCCCCAGGGCGTTGGCGGCCCTTCTGCCGTAACTCCCAGCTTTCAGAGAAAGATGGCGTGAGTCCGCACGGCTCAATGGGGTAACGCAGCAGTAAACCAGTGAACGCTTCCTAGGCCTTTTCAAGCCTCCGTGGTGAGAAATACACGCCAGCGTGAGCCAAGGGCCTCAGCAAGATCTAATTAACGAAGGGGTGAACTATGTGGAAAGAAGAG
>NW_009611530.1:0-4413 GCF_000690535.1 Cariama cristata
CACTACCAAAACCTGGCCATGCAAACCCACTACACGCGAGTATGTGGAGCAGCAGCAGCACAGTTGCTTAGAGACTTGTCTGTGTAGATGGAGCCGCCAGCCAGTCTCAAGTGTGAGCACAGGCTGAGCCCTTCAGGAGCAGCGGGCCACCGCTTAGGGGTCCAGCCCCTTAATATCAACTCCAGCACAAGAAAATTTCCTAATCATTCATATACGAGTAATTCCAAACAGTTTGACTACCAGTCTATAACTACCAGAGTAAATTACCAGGGTATCACAGCCAAAGGCATTTTCTTCTTGGTTCTGGTGGATGCAGCATTGATTGGCAGGGCTCCACACACCAGTTCATGCATTAAATGCATACAAAATGGATGTTAGCATTTTAAAATTCCTTGCAAGTATGCGTGTGGGTTTAAGAAATGAAAGGCTATACAGAGTAAATGCAAATTTAACATTTCCAGAAGCTAAAGGGAATTCAAACACTGTGCAACATCTTTATACAAGTGCTCAATGCCTCCATGTTTAAAGGCAGTATAAGTACATTGTCACGATGAAGAGAGTTGCATTCAAAATCCTTAAAGTCAGTTAAAAATCAGAACTGTGTTAAAGAAGGCATAGCTCTGAGATTAGAAATATAGAATCATTACAGATGGATCATATTTCAGTTTATAAAAGAAAAAAAAAAAAACAGTTTTGTACAAAAAAAAATATTGGTTTTATGAAAGGAAAGTACCTAGATGTGTTTCATGAAGGTCTGCGTTGCAATTTGACTTTTCTAGTAAACTTGAAAGAACACCTGTTTGCACAGCTGTGGGATAGCTGCTCTCTGTATTGGAAAGAATCACCGGACCAAGGTCAGGGTAACAGCACATCTGTGGCACTGGCTCTGTCACCATCTCTAGAAGCTTTAAAGATTGGGTATCTGCTGTTACAGTAGGAAATAATCTGGATTTCAAGAGCTTTGGTCCTTATGGAAAGACAGACAAAGTAGGGTAAATATATTGGAACAGATACTCATTAGACTCGTGCTAAAAGGAACTGAGGCTCTTAGGACTGTGCTTGTTTCCTTACCTCAGGAAAGAAAGGCTGATTCCTTTTTTTTTTGGTAGCTTCTACTGAGGGACTAAGAAAAATTTATCTGCAAACTGGTTGCAGTGCAATCTTCTTTTAAATCTGTGACTAACATGAATCTGGGCTTGTTCATACATGAATGTTTCAGCAATAGGAAATTATTACTCATGACAACTCTGTTATGATAGTCACACTTTACAGCCTGAGGAATCCTCAGCAAGGACAGGGAATGATTTGCCCAGTGTAACCTAAAGGGATAGGTGGAGTCATCGTCCCTGGAGGTGTTCAAGAAACGTTTGGATGTGGTACTTCGGGACATGGTTTAGTGGGCATGGTGGCATCAGGTATATGGTTGGACTTGATGATCTTTGAGGTCTCTTCCAACCATAATGATTCTATGATTCTATGAAAATGAAGGTGGGAAAAACCAAACTCCTGCAGACCAGTGCAAAGAGCAAACTGCTGAATGTTTTTCCCAAGGGAATCTGTCAATCTCTTCCAGAACATTCCTGAAAAAAATGCTCGTGTCGACACACCTGAACAGACACGGAATGAAATCAGCTGGAAAAATCTGTTTTGAACCCACAAGAGCTGACAAAAGCACAGTTAAACTTACTCCACGCAGTACATATTAAAAAATTGGGCACACCTGTTACTTTCTCACTTATATCTGTTAAAAAGAAACAGTAAATGAGAGATTAAGCCCTCCTTCCATGATACCATGTAATACAAGGTGATTATGACATAGCAGGAGGTATAAAAGTTAGAAAAGCCTAACCTCCCCAGCTGCCATCAAAATGCGGGCGCTCAGGCTGCTCCTGCTCCTGCCTCTCTTCGCTGGTCTGGCTCTCGCTGAAGACAACTCAATAGAATCCACAGGTATGGAAATCTAGTCTTTTTTTCATCTGTGAAATTTTATTAGTTTTTGCACAAGAGGTATTTTATAGGCAACTGAAGAGGTACGTTAAACATACCTCTAAAAGTGCATGGTATTTTAATGTACTGCTGCACAATAGTAACACCCAAATGTGCCAGCAAGTGTTAAAAATGGTAAATAAACTAAAAAAAAAAAATCGATATATGACTCTCTATGGCAAGTTTTTTACTTAAGAACTTGATTTTTAAGAGATTTTACTCTGGAATGGAAATCTGCATTTATAAATTAATACTATATTGGAGTAACAGGAATAAAGTCACTTAATTGGGAAACTGTTGCTTTTAAAGAGAGATTTGTTCATTTTTCGTTTGTTCAATCACAAGCAACAGAGAGTCATTTGTTGCTCTATTTGGGATCACCATTCTGTGCTCAGATCAGCAATTTACCTGATTAATGGTGGGTAGCTACTGTAGGATCCCGAAGTATTGCTGCGGAGCGGCTCTAGTAGCGCCTGGCTACAGAACAGTCCAGACGGATGCGGAGGGAGGGTAGGGCTGACCTTGTAACGCTCTTACAATTGGGAGGTTTCACATGTGATGAGAAAGGTCTCTCCTAAACCTTTCTTTTCCCTCTGGAGTTCATCTGAAAGCCTGACCTTTTTTATCTGGGACAGCATACACTGTACAGGAAATTCTTCCTGCTGGTTTAGACCATTATTTTTGGATTAATATTAAAGTAGAAAGGAGATCTTATGCTCAAACTGGATTATAAACTTTCTCTAAAAGTTGTTTCCTATACAATAGCCATTACTGCAACTACTTCATAACTTATTAAGTGATGTCAATGATGTCAATCATGGCTGGTTTGTGCTTTTCTTCATAAGAGAACTGGGTTGAAGTCCAGCTAGCGCTACAGCCTGAATCCAGAATCAGCCAAGAGAGGATGCTCAGGCAAGAATATGGGTACAAACCTGAATAATGCTTCCCCTGAATACTCCCCCAGTCACCAGCAAATGTGGTTCAAGACTTCTGAAACAAAGGAAATGCTATCTTTGTGTTTAATGGTTACCAAAGGCTTTTTCTGTCATGGATTCAGTCTGTTTTATGTTTTACTTTTACCATCCACATCACCCTGCAGCAAAGATCCACGTGCAAAGAGCCAGTTCCTTTTGTTCGTTTCAAAACCACAACTTAGTGGTTTCATTCCAGGCCACTGAATTACTGTAGTGGAAAAGAATATCTCATATTAACCCTCTCCATGAATTTATAGACCTCTAGTATCTCCTTTCCCCTCTAGTTCTCCCCTTTCCAACCTGAAATACTTCAATTCATTTGCTTATTCCTTGTCTGGAAGTTATCTTAAACTTTTGATCATCTTCATTGCCATTTTCTGAAGCTTTTCCTGTTTAGCAGTACCCTTTTAGAGATAGAGGATCAGAATTGTACACAGTAGTAAATATACAGTAGTCCTACACATTGCCCTTTAGAAGCTCAGATCTGAAAAGTCTTTTTGATTCCCTGGGCGTAGGTTCCCAAATGCTTTTAAGTCAAGGGCTGAACCTCAGAATGGGATTCAATGATCTTCAGGAATTCAGTGTAGGGAGAAGACTGGAGACTTGAAGTGTTTGTGGTGACAAACCTTGCTGAAGACAGTTGCTGAGGTATCCTGTATCAAGTGGCATTTCCAGTTTTGCCATTGGCTTCACCTGTGATACGTGTTCCCCTAACTTTCCTTTTCTCTGCTACTAGGAAAATTAGGATAAAAAGTATTTTCTAATATTCTTTTATTAGTTGCTTCTTCAGGTTTCACGAACTGCAGTAATATCAATGAAAAAAAAATAGTACAACATTTTGCAAGTCTGTTCCATGATTAACTGTCCCAGAGTCTTTGCACAGTGGAGGATGAAACATTATTGCAAGAGAAAACTTGAGAAATATCCTTGTAAGCTGTTTTTTGTTGTTGCTGTCCTTCACTAGGTGTACCTCGCTGTGGTGCTTCACTTCATGAGCTCAACAAAGCATTAAGGATTGAACTAAATGCAAATGCAACCTGCGTCTGGCAAATTCAGAGGAATGTAAATCAAACGATTAGGCTCATTTTCTCCTATTTTAAGTGAGTATTTCCTCCAGATGCTTTTGTACTGTTTCATTCCGTTAGAATACAGCACAGAAAAATATTGCCTCCAAATGTTTCTCTGAATTGAATCTGTGTTGTGGACTCCAGTGAATCATAGAACCGTTTTGGGTTGGAAGGGACCTTAAAGTTCATCTCACTCCAACCCCTCTGCCATGGGCAGGGACACCTTCCACCAGACCAGGTTGCTCAAAGCCCCATCCAACCTGGCCTTGAACACTTCCAGGGATGGGGCATCCACAGCTTCTCCGCGCAACCTGTGCCACTGCCTCACCACACTCACCGGGAAAAATTTCTTCCTTGTATCTAATCTCAATCTTCCCTCTTCCAGT
>NW_009611531.1:0-35584 GCF_000690535.1 Cariama cristata
ATGGTCTTGAAGGTCCCTTCCAACCCAAACCATTCTATGATTCTATGACTCAGAGAAAAGGCAACTCATTCCCATAAGGTCTTTGCAAACTGAGTTTTCACACACAAGAGTGGAAGAAAACTAGACTGTTGTGTCATCTGACACCAAGGTTGACTCAAGGCACAAAACAAGATACGCTTTCATCTACATTAGAAACAGAGACAGAACCAGCAATCTTAAACAAGCAAACACTGGTGCCCAGCTAAGAAGAGGCTTAGAGAGAAAAAAGTACCTTTGTTCATCCCACCGAGAAAGGGTACAAGGGCCAGGCTCATTCTTGCTATTGGAGATCCAGTTCCTTCCCACCTCTGAGTCTGCTGATAGCCCAAGTGGACACTCTGGTGTGGTTGTTGGGTTCTTTGCAATAGGCAGGGTTACACAAAAGCATAAGCATGTCCCAGAAGGCTAAGGCTTTTCTACTGTCATTCATGTCTCGGAAATCTTACTTCAGGATTGCACTGTTTGCATATTTGTATGTGTTTCTGGCCAAGAAGAGGAAACCCAGATAGGTAAAGAGATAACAGCAAGACAGTTTTACTACTTGGAGGCACAGGGCCAGGCAAGCGCACTATTGTTTACAGGGAGAGCTTACAACATTTGTGGGCTTACAGGCTGCAGATAGATGTTACACTTAACATCACAAGAAGCCTTTCATTTTTAAGACTTCCATACAGCTAAGAGCAAGGCAAGTTTTCCCTTAAAAAAATGACAATGAAAATTAAATTTCTGTAAATTAAATACTTGGAGGCACAGGGCCAGGCAAGCGCACTATTGTTTACAGGGAGAGCTTACAACATTTGTGGGCTTACAGGCTGCAGATAGATGTTACACTTAACATCACAAGAAGCCTTTCATTTTTAAGACTTCCATACAGCTAAGAGCAAGGCAAGTTTTCCCTTAAAAAAATGACAATGAAAATTAAATTTCTGTAAATTAAAAGTTGACCTGTGCAAGAAGCCTTTCATTTTTAAGGCTTCCATATAGCTAAGAGTAAGGCAAGTTTTCCCTTAAAAAAATGGCAATGAAAATTAAATTTCTGTAAATTAAATGTTGACCTTCTGATTCTGAATCTACTGAAAAAAACCTTCAAACTCTCACTCAGTACCATGATGTGATTTAACAGCACTATTTATATCATTAAATAGTTCTAAAAGTGTTAGAAGGAGAGATGAAGAGGTAAGTTAGAAAACATCAGCATATCTAACTTTGTTTTGAAATTGAAATGTAGTGAGTAAGGTTCATTGATTGCCAGGTTAATCACAGCATGGTGAAAGTTGGACCCAAGGATCCACATTAGAGGTCACGACTGTTACAGTAGATGTAGCAGTTATGACGGTCGTCATGACTGAGGCAAATACTTTGATGCTAGAATGTGTGGTTTTGAGGCAATAGATGTGAGTTTTGTAAAAAGTTGTAGCCTTTTGTATTGTAGCCAATACAAAATTTAGAGCTCTAGGTCCTAGGTTTAGAAATCCCATGCCAGAGATCTGCACAATGAACCCAACAGGAACTGCTGCCTGCCTTACCATCATCTCAGGCTGCCGATGATTTCTAATGTCGGGCAGGAGTCTCACTAGGTTTCTGCCAACAGAAACACAACCACCACGCTCTGAGGCATAGAGCCTGCTGTGGATTCAGTGAGTGCTAAGTCAACAAAAGTGACCCTTGAAGCAAAAAGATAGCAGGAAATCCCTGAATCTCACATTACTGGAAGCTGGGGAGTATGCCAAGGATTGCATGCTGGCTGTTCTTAGTCATATGCCAGGGCATCTGCTATGAGCTACTCTTCGAGACAGGATATGGGGCAAGATCATGCCAAGATCAATCACAGAGTTCTTGGAAAAAACAATCTTGAAAAATCATAGTCAACCTTCATTGTAGTTCTTACAGCAGCTAAAACCCCCAACCAAACAACCCAAACCAGCCCTTTTGCACAGCATATCTCATGACTTCCAAGCACTAAGACCAGCACTAATGGCTGATATGGCTATTCTTGTATTTTTATGCAAAATGACGTCATCCTCCTGGCAGTGGGTCTGAGGAATGACTGCAGCTGGAGGTACAAGGCTTCTTAGGAGCAGGGCATAAGCAGGAGATGCAATCATATTAGTGCTAACCCTCAGATGTAGCCTTGAGTCACCCTCTGACAGACAACATGGAATGGAGCCTCATCACCTGCCTTCCCCACTCAGACAGATCTCCTCCAGCTACATCTTTCTAAATCAGCTGTGGTAAACCTGGCTTAGGTGGAAAGCTCAGACAGAAAGCCTAGGGCAGATGGCTTTTCGACATCTGTAAATGCGTTATCCCGAATGATTTGAAGGCAAGGTAATAAAATTCCATTACCACAGAGATCCTGTAGCAGCACATCTGGAGCTCAATCATTCCTCAGTAGCAGAAAATCAAGCTAATAAAACTTAAATATTGTTCTTTGATTTTAAATATCATCCAGTGGCTAAAAGCCGATGATAGGAGCTGGCTGATGAGCTCATCCCATATCAAGCCAGGCTACTGGACAGCAGGGGTGGCTCTTCCCATCACCATCACTTCTCCCTTCTGGATGGTGTCAGAGTCCCTCTGGGCATGGCAACTGGGGCAGATGGGCAGGGAGAATATCCACCCTGTATTCCCATGAAGGCTGGAGTCTGTCTATACCATCAGCCCTGCTAAAGCACTGGTGACGATAGCGTGCAGATCTCCTAGCAGACAGACAGATGCTGAGGGAATTTAGGAGTGAGCAGTATTACGTGAGGGCTTTGTGGAGGCCAGTGGTGCCCAGAGACTTGAGCCTAGTCTTTCAGGATCAATTAGCCAAGTTAACTACAGCATCTGAATAAATAACGACAGCACTTCAATAAATATCTAGAGCATCTGTACTGGTAATTTTGTTTTTGAAAGGTGCTGGTGAATTTGTGATCCACGGTCCTGGAGAACTGCTGAAACAGAGGCAGCTTGTTGTGGAGCAGACTGCTTACCGGAGAGCACATGGGACCTGACTTGGTATGTTTGTGGGTAAAAGTACTGGGAAGGGATTAAGCAAAGAGAAATCAGGTATAAAACAAGCACAAGGAAAAACAAACTCAGCAGAGCTACTTTCCTTCTTCTCCCATTTTGAGAAACTGAGTGCTTGATCTCCTGATGCCCTTCTGTGCTCTGCCATATGGCACAAGCTGATAGAAAGCTTCTGTTTCCCTGGTCACCCTGTTAATAAGCACTGATGGGAAAGGAAAGGGGAGTGAAGTTATGACAGCTTAATGAGGCTTCTGCGACACAGTTTGCTGGTGTGGGGAACTGCGTCTCGTACAGTCTCAGGCTGCATGCTCAGCATCTGCTGGCAAACGTCTGAGGCCGGCATTTGAAATGGAGGCTGGAGCTTGGGGACAGGCCATCGGTCAACACCTCGGGACATCGGGAGCCACCACGCTGCACCGTTACTGTATGATGAAACTACAGAAAGAGCGAATGGAACAGAACAGATAAGGAACCAGTCTCCAGTTTCTATACCATTTTAAGAGAAAAGGAGGAGGAGGAAAAAAATTTCCAGTGGTAGTTCACTTTGAAAGAGAGTCTGAGGATTAATGCATATTGTTACTGTAGATGCTGGGCTGAAGCCCCTCAGAGCCCAGACAACACATCTCCCATGGTGTTTTGATTTTAACCTTAATTTGCTCATACAGGCAAGCCCCAGAAATTCTGTGGGTTACTCTGATTATGATCCTTGGACGCTTTAGATGAATATTTATTCCAGCCTACAAAAATGTACCAGTTCAAGAATAAGACTGACTTGCCCTTTGCCATGGTAACTGAGGAGAGGAAAAACTGAAGCAGTGTATTTTCCCCATACAAAGCATATTACTCATTGTGAGAAAACAGCAATTTGTCAGGCTGCTTCATTCAGTTATAGGCTAGGCTCAACAGGCCAAATTTTGCACATAGTTGCCTCCCAAGAGGAGCAAAACACATACCTTGGAGCTCTTGTTAAAGAGCTCAGTCATTTCATGTGTTTTAGGTGAAAGAGTAGTGAATAGAGGTTTAGGCAGCAGGAAAATGCAGAAATTTATCCGGCTGGTTTAGAAAGGGCTTTTCTTTCTACAGTTGCCCAGAAGTCGCGCTTTATTTCAAAATATTCTAAGTGCTAACTCTGAGGCCTCTGACATGCTCCTCGCTTCATTATTAGGTGGCTATCATGAGACCAGGAACCCTTTCTGCTGATTGTAGAGGTCTCCAGCTCTAGAAATTTGACATCTGTTTGATATTATTATTCCATTAGAACAGTAAATCTTCACTCCCCTGGCTTTCTTGTGGGCTCTGACACATTCCACTTCAGTGACAAATGTCCCTTGAGCCAGCAGTGATTTGACAGGGTGGGAGGCAGTCCTGCAGAGGAACTGACAAATGGTTTCTATGAGAAGTTGAAGTACCCTCAGGAAGCAGACAGAATTTCAGCATGAACATCAAGCTGAAAAGGAAACCCCCAAATTGCAAGAGATTTGTGGCAAGCTAAAAGTTTCCTCCCCAAATAACTGAATATGCATGTGTCGTTATAGACTTGCATAAGAAATCACAGCAGACCAAAGATCACAGCAGTTCGTACTCACAGGTTTTCTCATACGTGGAAGCAAGCTACAATAAAGCAGCATGTTCTTGACCTTCTGAACAATTTCTGCTTCCTTTCGTAACAGAAGTAAGAGTTCCTACTGGGTTGCGTCCAGTCATTCCAGCGGAAATTTGAGACCAAATGAATCTGTTTCATATAAGTTTGCCAAACACAGGCTGATAGCAGGATTATTCACCAGCCCAGAGCTCACAGAAGATCATGCTCCCACAATGCTTTAAAGTGCTCAGGATGATAATACAGGGTAATGGCTCCTTTCACTCAAGGATCTACGAATACTTTACAGATGTGAATGGAGAAGTGCAAAGTTGAATTTCTCAGCTCCATTTTGCAGAGAACTTTTTGGGGGCTTACTGTGTTCAAGCAATTCATCCTGGCTAAGAGAAACAGAAAAGCTGGGACAGGCGCCCCAGGAACTTGATTCGCAGTACTTGGATGAAAGCATTAGACATGACATCACCTCCTCCCAAGATAAGAGTTCATTGTTTCATGGCTCAGTGTCTTCTCCCTTCAATGTGGAGATTAGCTCATGTAAACTAAACACAGAAAAATAACAGCCAATCCTTCCTTTCCAGCAGCAAGCATAGAAAAAGCAAATTGTCTTTCTGGCCCTGTCACTGACATCGCAGCAGCAGTGGGTGCAAGGAGCTTTGCATTTAAGACCACAAGCATAAATCTCAGAGCCAAACTTATGATGGCCAAGATCATCATCTGGGTTCTCGTTCTATTGTTCCCATTCTATTATCACCCCCAACATTGCAATACTCCTGTGGTCTCCTGGCCAGAGGGAACTGAGATTGTTTCCTTGAAGGATTAATTAGTGACTACAATCAAAACAAACAAAACCCCCACAAATCAGCCCTGACAACTCTTAAATCTTTTCTACTTATAGAACCTCTTGTGATTTCCCAGTTGTATTTTACCAATTTTCTGGCCTGCAAGAATTTCTTCCCCCTAGATAACTGACAAGCATCTAACATAATACTACACTGTAATCAATTGACATTTCAGTCAAGCTTTCTTATTAAATATAAAGGAGGACAAACCAGAGCACAAACACAAAATTCTCTTCTCTGCAGTCACCCTTAGGTATTTTTAATCAAACAGGCAAGGCAGTGTTATCATGTTCATATTCACAAATATAGAGGCTATAGCACTGGTTGACAGCAAGTATCTTTACACCGTAAGTGGGCAGTTGCATCAGAAACCCTCTATCCCAGCTAGTAAGTAAGAATGGAAATATGCGCTTGGTCTGTCCCACCGTTAAAAAGACAGTGCTTATAATCCTCGCCTTCTCACTCCACAGACTTAAATGTCAGCAGGGAAGCTCCTGTTTTTAACAAAGCGACGGACAGGCAGTCTGCAGACTCCCACAGACATCACCATGTGGAGTAACATGCCATTTCCATTTAGATTATTTCCTTCACAATGGTGAAAGCTAGAGACTTCCTTCACAAAATGTAAACAATCTAAAGTTTAGATTCTGCTGATGCTGAATGAGGCTCATAAATGCATGATGGAGGCCAGATACAGCCCACAGGGCATACGTTTGACACCTCTGGCCTATATGGACAGGAAATGGTTATAAATAGTTAGTCCCATTTCAATTCTCTGAAGACAAATATTTTTGACACAGAGTGCTCAAGCACAAAGAGTCATTTGTAGACCACCCAGGAGACTTGCATTTAAATGACCTTTCTTTGCTCGATCAATTATACTAATGTTTATTTCACGAGTTGCAACATTTGTTCTTAAATGGAAGCAGCCCAGAGGAGCCATGTATATAATCCCACTTACTTGTTGGTAACTGCCTGCATAAACTCATCAATCAGTTCGTCGTACTGTTTCCCACGAACCCTCTTGTGTTTCAGTCCAATATAGAGTGGATCACTCAGGAGAGCCTAGGACACAAAGCAATTCTGTTGACATCTTCTCTTCCATGAATGAATGGAGATTTATGTCCCATCCTACCCAAAAAGTTTGTCTGTTGTGGTCATATTAATTTTACTTACTATGAAGTGAAGGCCAGCTCACACAGCTCTTCCTGAGCAGAAAGTGTTTCTGTATGAAGCTACGGACTATCTTTTTGTGTAAATAAAGTCAGAGGGATGTAATGCTTCTTGACTGCCATAGGAAATGAAGCTCTACATCCCCAGAACAGCTCTACCATGGCTCCCTGCCAAGGTGTCTCACTCCTAGTGAATAAAACTGACCTTGCGTGGGAAGTGCTTACTGTTCAATCCGTTCTTAATTTTGCACTGAGGTTACCAGGAAAGCTGTTGACCATAAACAGCGTTTTGAGCAATGAAGATCGTCTGAAGTAACCTGAAATGACATGTGTCATATAGACCTTTAGGTGCCAGCCCTGAGCTAACCAGAACCAGTGATAAGATGCCAAAATGTTCCCCAGCTCTGTACCTACCTAGTCCTCACCTCCAGTTATCTGCAGGTGTCAAGGCAAAATATTTTCATAAAACAGATTACTTTACTTTTTGGCTCCTGTTGGGAATAAAAACCCAGGCCATTCCTCCTACCAACCCAGCAAGTGTTAAGTCAGGACTCCTAAGCCACCTAAAAAGGACTGGGTCAGCACAGAAACAGCACATATTTTGGGAAAAATTACAGGACAAACAGTGGCAGAAGACAGGTGGGCCAACATCTCCGTGAGTCACTGCGAAGCAACTCTATTTCCTTTCCAATTTCAGGAACTGAATTGTCCACAGAAGGGGATGAGCCATCACAAACCTATTGTCCTGCAGCCATATGGGCCCTAAATATTGGCAGGTATACTAAAATTAGATCTGGTTTTACAGCCACAGCTGTTTTCCCTTAGAAGGAAAGATGAAAGAGGTTTTCCTCTGAGTTGATAAATTAACTCTTCAGGACCATGAAACAGAAAGCAGACCCATTTGCATTACTTCACTGATTGCTCCTATAGTGCCATGTGCTCTGGGGCCAGCTTATGGAATATAAAATTCTCCCATTGGCAAGCTGAGAAATGCCAAGCTCTGAAAAGAGACTGATTTGCTGAAAGAGTATACAAAATATTATGGACTGTCAGAAAGACAAGCTGGGAACTGATGCTAAAAATATAGTATGACTGCTATATTTACTCCATTCTACCTGAGGTGCCTGTGTTAGCAACACCATCACTCTAGGCTCAACATATATTAACAGGCAGAGATGCACAGGATGAACGCCTACAGGAGGTGTCTTATTTCGGCACTGGTAAGAGTTTAGTCGTGGGGCAGGATGCTTGGAGGACATGCTTAGGGTTGGGTTAAGCTGGGTTTATGCACACAAGAAAGCCATTAAATAAATAAACAAATTATTTATATTGTGAGGAAATATAGTGTTTACATTGCTGGAAAACAGCAAGTTCTATATATTAATCCCAGCTGGGGAAATGGGCTTCACCAAGTTGTTCCTGGACACATAAGATACGCTTGATCTCGGGCAGAACAAAAGTCCCCAAGACTGATCCTGAGAGTCCCTTTCTCTGACACCATCTGACCCTTGGAGATGCCTAAAAATTATTGGTGCCACTTTGGATTTTAGTGTCCCGCTGGATGCTGAGATAGAAACAGATGGTGATACATGGTCAGAAGCTTCCCATGGCAAAGGAAGCACTTGCACCCAGGTCCCTCTGGAGGGGAGCTCCTGCTCCAGGGCTCAGAGTTGACACTCGGTGGCGTGCAGATCAGCACAGAGGAGAAGGAAGAGATGAGGGAGCCAAAGTCAAGTACAATGTTCTATTGACTGGAAACTCCAAGAAGTGAGAGACTGAGCCTTAATTCCTGCTTTAGCCTCAGAGGGTCTGAACTCAGAGATCCCACTTTTCAGGAAAGACCGTGGCTCAGGCTGAGACGAGCACATCCTATATTCCGTAAGTCCATGACAGGCCACTATGCTAAAGGGATAAAATAATCCTGGGACCAGAGACCTAAGAGGTAATTGGGAATCTCATCCCAGACATCATCTGTGGCCACTAATTTTGCTTGCTTTCATTCTTTTCAAGTGTCCAGTGTGAGACACTTGGGTCTGGAGTGAAAAAGGTGCAGAAAATCTAGCTTTCCAGTGAGCATAGGCACGTTTGAAAATGTCGGCACTCATTTGCTTTCATACATAAACTCAAAGCTCTTATACCCCAGATTTGTTATTTCTCTCAAGAAACACGTGTTTGGTTTACTTGGGGTCAAGTGAGGCACAAACACATTTTAAAAAAACGGACAAACCTAGGCCATCACAAATAACTATAGGATATTCATTTTAAAAAAGACATCCTCACAGATGTCCATTCTGGCATTGCTAAAATGTTGCACTTTGGCCTTTCTGAGCCAGAGTCATAAGGCAAAAATCTGAAAACAGATGGAGTCCTCTTGTCTGGTTACAGTGTGCAGTAAAGTGCGCAATCTGACAAAACACTGAAATTAATCATCCCCAAACCACCCACTAGGGATTCTCCATTTTCTGGAATACAGTCACCTCTACGCAGACACGAGTATCTGCCTGTTTTCTTACAATTACCAGAGGAAGAATAAATCCGGGACTTCCTGTACAAAATCTTTCAACTCACCTTGCCACACTGAAAGGAGGAGCTGATCCTTCAGCTCCAACTGGCGACACTCTGAGTCTTCTCACCAGGGGACCATGAGGCTACTTAGTGTTTATTTCAGTTCCCCATAAGAGCAAGGGTTTCTTGAGCATCAAACAGGAATGAAACCTGCCCACTTCCCTGCAGTGCTGGTCTAGCCATCGTCTCATCTTGGATGTCTTCGGCTTTGCCTCGGCATCTAGGGCCTCATTTACGGACTAATCTCAATTCTTTCTCCCCTTCCGTCAGATTTATGAAAAACTGTCTTACCTCGTTGTCTGTGCCAACATCCAGCAGGACAGGGAGACACTGTTGTGGGTGAACTCCACCACAAGCTGTGTACAAAGCAAGCTTCCCAACTGGGATACCCATGCCATAACTTCCTAGATCTCCTAAACCGAGAATCCTCTCTCCATCTGTCACCACGATAGCCTAGGAGGATCAAAAGAGACTGTTGTATGGTGTTGCCAAGGCTCTAGAAGCAGAACCAGCTCCACTGTCTTCACATCGATGCCATTTTGCAGTTGCATTGTGCAATGGATATTTGGTCCTTCTACATGACACCATGTTAATTAGTGATAGAGGGCTGTTCATTTTTGGGGGCAGAGATAATGTGGTTAATGGGTAGCTGCTCGCAGTGTGGAAGAGCAGCAGCTCTGCCTGCCAACACTTCAGTTCACTTGTAGCAGAGCCCAACCAGCATGGCTTTTTGTGCATCCTCAGCTGTATAACAAGAAGCATCACAAAAGAGATCTAGCCTTGATTTTTCCTCTCTTTTTCTGGAAAAAGAGCTCTGTACAAAAGTGTTTGTGCTTATAAACCACATTTGCAGAATTAACAAGCTCATGTCTTCACACCGTTGTAGAGTAGCTGTGGAGTAGCCAACATCAGATAATCAACCCAAAACTCATTACAACTGGGTCCCTTTGCCTCTGGTCCCCCTGACTACAAGGCAGGTAGAGAGAAGCCATCAGCACGGGCAGCAGCATGGGCTGCAGAGGGGCTCCATGCTGTGTGTTTAATATCAGACCTTCGTTCCCACCCACTTGGGAGTTAAAAAATTACCATTTAGTTCTTTGTGCAATTGGCCTTTTGCATTTCAGTAATACTGTAACGTGCTACCTCACCAAAATCTCTGATCTGTAATTGTAGCTTTTTCTTTTTATGGTATCATTTCATTGTAATAAGAAGGGAAGTAAAAGCCTGCTTAATGTTGTCTAAATTAAAAGCCTAAAGTTGAGCTGTTCAACCCACACTGTACATCATCAAGTCCTTAGGAGGCAAATGACCAAGCAGATCCAACAAAACTTCCCAATTTTCAGGTGAACTACTCTGTTTGTCGGTTTTGTCCCCAGGGCCAGGCACTCTTTGGGGCAGTTCTGAAATCCTGTAAGAACAGGAATATACTGGTCTCTAGTCTCACTGTGGGAAAAAAAGTTGTAAATACAATAATAAACCTCAGCTTTCAGCACTGTCCCAGCACTTCAGAGAACAGAGCGCTCAAATCAAATGGTTTATCAGACTGTGGGGGACTCAAGTACAAAGTCTAGCTTGGATTTCAAAGACGACTGCAGAGAAGTTCTTTATTTGCTGATCTGCAAAGTTAACGCTAAACTTAGGACATAGGACATTCACATGCATGTCCTTTAGTGAGAAATAAGAGAATGAGAGATTAGAAGCTATCTCAACAGATGTTCCTCCTTGGGAAGCGGGGGATATTAAAGATGCATTGGTTTATTGCTGCGATGGAGAAGCACTTCATTGTTTAGGAATGGAATAAATCTCTTGCTGCACTTTCCTATTTCAGGAAGAATTGTACTCACCTGTTTCAGTTTCTTATTCAACATAAACTATATACACATCACAAGGCTATTTTCTCCCTCAACCTAAACCACTGTTTCAGCAATAAGCCTGAGGAGAAACTACAGATACAGAGGACACATGCATCTGTTCTGCCTTTTACATCTGTTTTGCCCTCTAGTCAAAAGAGCCAAACTCTGGTAGTTTGAGGCATGATACATTCCAGGTTGCAATGCACATAATAATAGTGACAACCAGTATGTGTAATAGGGATTATTTTGAAATGTGTATATTGAAATGGTCTCCTATATGTAGAATATTTGTTGTTGTGCTGGTGCCACTTTCTTGTCACCAGGAGTCAGAATTCCTAAAAGTGATCCTTCAATGAAAAACCTATTAAAATTAAAAGGACTGTACACCTATCCTTAGGTTAGAGGTTGGACAATCCCTGACACGGGAAATTCAGTCATGGCAGTGATACACTTATCCGCCTCTATTTTTGAACATTCTCCTATTTGTTTTTCCTTCTGAGTCAATGCAAAGTGCTAGCAATGGGAAAGTCTCTTTTTGGGTGGGCTCCATCTGTTTCTGGGTGTGTGCTCACTTCTTTACCACACCCAGAAGATGCAATTGGGACTGGAAGGCAGTAATGGGAATTCGAAAAGCAGCAAGCACATGCACTGCTACAGATTTATCCTGAAACTGATGCAAATTATATGAAAAGGAGTTAAATGCTTAACTATGCAGAGAAATATTTTAAAAAAATAATTAAGTTCTAATGAATCAAAATATTTCTCTGGGGCACATATCCTCTTTCATCCAAACAAGTAAGTAGTCTCAGGCAAACCTAAGAACTTCTCGATAGCACTTAGATATCCATCAGAGAGAGAAAATTTCTTCAGCCTTAAATGTGCTGCACTCTATAGGTACCAAAGCTCCTCAAGGTAACACTGAAAAATACAGGAGAACAGAAAATACAGCATGGGAGACGTTCATTGCTATCTGTGTCAGAGAGGAGAAACTGGATCCCCATTTGATTGTAGCTCTTTGGATTTGAAAAATACCGAAAAAAAAAAAAGCACAAAGTTTCAGTGGGTACCTGATACACGAGCACATTAAAGCAATGTTTTTAATCGGTTACGTTCACGTGATCAGAACTCAACAAACCGGACATTAATCTCTGGCTGAGCAGGACAGACCCTTCTAACCAGACCACTGGTTTAACAATTGGGAACCTGTTTTCTGCTTCCAGCTGTGCTACAAATTTTCTTGATGACTCTAGTCAAGCCTTTGGCTAAAGGTTAGGTGTGCAGTTTAAGCCAATCATCTAACTGGTTTCCAAACTTCTTTGATAGCTGATGGGGAGAGACGGAAACGTCCAGAGTGCATCTCCTCCCTCCAGCAGCTGTTTTGGGAAGGGATGAAAGGGGTATTTCTCTTTGAAGATGCTCATCTCCTTCTTCATTGATTACTGCAGAAGTACTCACAAACTGAGATTAGGCACTGAGTCTTCAGGCAGCTGATGCTGAGATGACTCTGGACCACAGCCTGTATCCAGTTACCCAATGTAGGTAGCTCACCCAGTTTTGCAATGCCTAAGGAGGAGGCGTGTGGTTCAGCAGCGTGATCCAGAGCACTACGATGACCTCCAAGCTGCCGAGGCAACGCAGAGAGGCAAGCGCTGCTCTTGGCATTCCCAGTTCTCTGTATTGATTGCATGACGTCAGCCTTTACGGGATGAACTGATACTCGGCCTTGAGTGCACCAATGGGAAACACTACATGGAAGGATGAGTTTGAACAGCCCAGTATAGCCATAATCCTGATGGGGATTCAAGATGCTGAGTGCACTTCTAGGGTGAGCATCCTATGGAAGGAGGGAGGGAAGGAGGGAGGGAAGGCCTGTGCAGTAGCTAGCATGGCAGCACACTTGTCCTTGCATAGAATATATGGTTTCTAGATTATCCTCACTTTGAAGTAATTTGAACTCATAGCTGCCAGGATGACACCCTACCACAATGCTATCCTGTATGATTCCCTGCATTCCTCATGCTTTAGCTGGGCCATCGTGCAGAAAAGAGTACAAGATTAAGGAACCAGAGAGAAAACTAGCAAGGGGAGACACTGATGAGGACTGTCGGCATTTCATCAGATGTTTCTTCATGGCAGGAATCATTAGCCACTCTGGAAAAGACACAAAACCCCCACAGGAGTATGTTCAGAAATGGCTGCTTCTCACTTGTTCTGCTTCTGGCACTGTGATTCCTTCAGAGCAGCCCAGCTTCAACAGGTGGGGTAGAGGTGGGGCACATCAGAGCTTGGCTGGGGCTTTGCTAAGCTAAGCAGAGCACCATTCCAGGCAGAGGATCCAGGCCTACGACCCAGATTTCCCATTTCCACAGTAAATGCTGTTGCCACAAAGCTCTAACAAGCCACAAAGCAAAATGTGGGCAGCATCTCCAGGTATTTCTTCACTGTCTTTAATGGGACTTACTGGAGCTGGTGCTCAGCCTTTTCAAAAAACCTGGGTCCCTCCAGGTGCAGTCCAGGTGCCTCCCTACTTATCTCAAAATCTCAAATGTTCCAGTGCCTACCAGTTCAGGCACGAAGAAGTTTGTGTACAAAGACACAGGGAACTCTGTGGTCCAAAACAGCGATACTGATGAAATTAGCTGCCTTTGTAGTCTGGCAAACCTAGAAGGTAGCTAGTCTGAATCTCTTCCATGGACCACTGCCCTTCCTATGGTCTGTTTTGGGTGCCAGACGGGGCTGTTTCAACAACAGTCTCTAATCTTTCTGTGCCAGTTTCCCCATCTGCAAAAACATATCTATTAGCCATAATGAGTTCTGCTCACAGTCCTGAGTCAGAAACAAATGGAAATACTGAGATCCTTGGACAGAGCAAGGACAAAGTATCTAGTTTGTATCTGTTCTCCATGGTTCCAAAGACAAGATTATAGGAACATGACTACTTTTTCTGGAAGCATGCTAAATTCTTCTTTTTTTTCCCCCTTAGAAATGGAAAAAGCTTGCAAGATTTTCTCAGCTGCCAAACCTTTGTTCCTGGAAGAAACAGCTGACTGATAGGGGACCAAAGCTCTGTCAACAGCCAGGGCAATTCCCAGGCACACGTACTTTCAGCCTGATGGAAGGAGGTGACTGGCAAGACCTGTCTTAAGTGTTGATTTTATTTCATGCCAGGGGCTTGCCCAGCCCCGAGGTCTAGTGAAAAACACTTCACAAGATCACTTTTTGGGTGGGGTGTCAGTAACATTTTCAGCTGCTGGATATCAAACATTATTTGCAGAGTTGCCAGTGTTTTGGATGCTGCATGACTCATTGGATTTGGGAAGGAGTCCTACAAGCAAGTCAGTTACAGAGATATCTTAAAGAGCTTTGGTACATCTAACAAGTTACAAGTTAGCCAAACAATTCTTCAACACAAATATCTTACTTCTTCACTAGAACCCCTATTCTGTACAAATTTATTACCATGCACACTCTTTTTATTGACCAAGGTCCTGCTACCTTTGATAAAGTTGTTCTTGACTACATACACACATGACAGAGTCTCTTAAATCCAACCTGGGCTGGAACCTGAAGCTGAACTGAAGTCCAGCCTGGAAATTCTCTGAGGAAGGGAGTAATTCTTTGCCTGTCCTTTTAATTAGGCAATTCTGTAAATAATGCCAAGCAGTTCCATTCAATATCCCATTTTGCACTCAACTCCCTGTAATTTCCCAGTCCACAGAAGACATGCCACATACCTTAATATTTTCTTCAGGCCAAGAGTTTAGCATTGTTGCAATATGGCCTTTGTCATGGATGGTGATAAACAACCCCCTAAGAAAGGAAAAAAAAAAGAAGAAAAATAAGCCTTGTAATAAAATTACTAACTCCAAGATAAAATAAAACAGGTGAAACTTGAAAATGCAGAGAAATGAGCTGCTGAGCACAAAACCAGGCAATTCACTGACATGGAAATGAGACCTCAAGGGACTGCTAATAACAAGTTAAATTCTCATTTCAAAACCCCAAGGCTCAAGACCCTTAATGGCAACTTCACACAACAGCCACCGGTGTTGCACACTTCACCCCTGTGAAATGCCTTTGCTTTGGGGAGCAAACTCTGCCTTACTGCAGAAGAGTTTTCTAGTTAAAATAACTCTGATAAACGCAGATGAGACTGACAGTTTTACACGTTCTTTCCCGGGGAGCTTATTGCTGGCCGTTCAAACAGTAAAAGCATGATCCTTCTCACCCAGCTACCAATGTCAATCATGTGGATGGCTATTGCAGAGCTAGACAGACTTTTTGGGTCCCCTCTCTAGTCAACAGAGCTCCAACTGGATTCCATTGAATCAATATTTTCCATGGCATTTGCTTTGACCAAGCCAAACCTGCCCTCACAACACTGTTTTTTTCCTGAATATCTGACCCCAGTTTTTGATGCTTGCATTCACCAAATGAAAACCACCAAAAATTATGAGAAGTGAAACAGAAAACTAAATGTTTGGATGAAACCTCAGTATGAAGTATTTACATGGACAATAGCATACCTGATTGCACTGAGGCTAATCACTTCTCAACACAAAGGTCTTCAAGCTTTAAACAAAAATGCCTTCTTTTTCATAAAATTAGGAACTGGAAAACAGCATTCTTCAAGCATGTTTTAGACTTGTGGCTTATTTTTCTCCTCTTTGCTGTTATTATCAAAAATAGCATCCTTAGCAGGGATTCTTCCAATACCCAGGATAGTAGTATTCACATGGACTGATCTCTCAGTCAAACTGATCAGCTCAGATATTTTGGGATTTTTTAAAAAAAAAATAATTTTTTAAGCTCCTTTTAGACAGCACTAACCCCAAAGAAGCAGTCTCCTCCATATATCTCAGGGCAATTGCTTATATTGCTCACAGTGGTCTCTAATCAGCACAAATCAAGGGCTCTAACTCCAGGACTCCTCTTGGCAGGAGGAGGCACCCATTTTCCTTGCCTTGTTATCTGCTTACAAAAGCAAGAGTTGTGCCAGTGATTAGTATCAGCTGGAACAACAGAGAAATGCATTTTGGCTGCTTACATCTCTCTACTATTGCTGAGCCCCAGTAAGTTCAGATCCGGTCACGGTTTGGGGTTCTAATGTGAAATATTAGGTAGAAAAAGCTTGAAAACAACCTCCATTGTAAGTCCATATGAGTGATGAATAATCAAACATAATTGGGCTACTCTCTCCAGCAAGGACTTCTCTCAGGGCTCTTCTAGGGAGCAGATATCTTCCCACAGTCAACTGTGGGATTTCTAATTAAAAAGCCCTTTACTTTGAAAAGAAGAAAAATAAAAGTGCTGACTTCAACACTGACCAAGTCACAATCACACAGAAAGATAAGGATTGCAAAAAAAGGAAAGTAATGGTTCATTTATTCAGCATAATTCTTTACTGTGCCCAGTAACCAACGAAGTAATCACATACACATGGCCTATCTCAAAGGCAGTATTCACAGATGTCAATCTTCATAAAAAAGGGGTACTGTACTGCTGCCATCTACGTTTAGAAAGGAGTTATTAACTGGGAATTAAAAGCACAAATTAGTAACATCATTGCAGATACTTCAAGTTATGATATGCTTTTAAAAAGAATGTTGTTGTTTTAATGTTACATTTTCCATACATAATAAAGACATCTACTACTTAAGTTTCTAGCTGCGTGCCTCACATTCACATCTCTTCAGTGCTGAAGGGAGCCCACCGGCTACTTAACCTTTGAAAGACATCCAGTGCTTGCAGCAGAAGCTGAAACCCAGCTGCCTGCCCACCACCAGTCCTGCGGCTCGATGAATTGCGAGTTGTTTCGTACAAAGCGGAGAGGGCAGATACCCACTGCCGCCGAAGAGCTCCTGACTCTGGCCGTTGTCTCGGGAGGGCAGTGGGCTGGTTTCCAATCCCTGCTCTGGATCTGGCAGTAGAGAGAGTTCAGCCTGGGTCTTCCAAAATGTGATGACTGCTCTCACTATGCTCCTTGGGAGAAGGGCTCTCACAGCTATCACCAGGGTAGGTTTTGCCTAAAGAAGGACTGGCTTGGCTTAGATAGCCAGGTCGGTGACTGAGCACCAGGCATGGAGAGGCACCCCTCTCAGAATTCACGTCCCCTTCCTTAATATTATGTTTATTTGATGTTAGTCAAATCCCCATCGAGTATGCTAGCTCCTGTGGACCCTTGTCTGAAAGCAAAATTGGCTGCGGACACACATTCCTCTCCCACCGCTGAGCAGATCCCCAGGCCTAGCTGCTTACCTCGCTGTCAGCTGTCACACGCATCGAGCAATTCAGGTGAACAATTGCTCCCTGCTTCACTCCAGGCAAAATCGGATAGCTTAATTTAGACTAACAATTAACACACTAACGGCGCTACCGGCTTTGGAAGAGAAACCTTCAGGAGCAGAAATGGTGATCCCTCTGGGGAAAGTGACCTCTCTCACCGACAGGACCACATCAGGAAGCGGGCACATACCTAAGCAAGCCTCATATTCCCCTAACGCTGACTCCAAGAGCCAAGGGCCCAGTTTCAATAAAACACAAAAGTTTCCAATGCCTTTAGGCACCCAGCTGGAGCACGTTCCTGGACCTGGTCGAGGCTCTGCCGACTCCATGAGGTGTTCCAAGTATTCAGAAGGGGATCCTGGTAGTGGTGAGCTGGAAGTCCCTTTGCAGAGCGAGTGTGCAACGACCAACTCTGACAGGCAGTTCAGCAAATTCACTGTGTTTTTAAGAAGATGCAAAGAGAAACAGGCACACAGCAGCCTTCGGAGTCAGGGGTCACAAGTAAGTCCTCATTTTGTATGATCCCCAGGAGAGCTGTGCTCACCCCCGTGATGACAACAGTTACCCACAGAGATGAGCTGGCCAACTTGTTGAAATAAAATGCCCCAAATTGGCAGAGGGTTAATCTTTCCTAAAATCCCTTCTGCAAGGCAGGCAGAAGGAACAGATGTGTTCACAAAGTGAACTCGGCAAAAGGTTTGCTGATGACTGAACAGGGAAGAGTAGCAGCCAGGTTTCTCTCAAGGCTACACAGGTTATGGGAGAGGTAACAGGAGTAAAAGCTTATTTGTGCCTTTGAGAACAGCAAGGTTGGTATGAGCAAGGCAGAGCTCTGAATACTGAGAGGGACAGGTTGGTCTATGTGGACAAGTAGTAAATAAGAAACATTCAAGTGGCAATAAAACAAAGTAACTTGATTTTTCTGAGGAAAAGATGCAGCCTAAGCATTCTGAAAAAGGAATGCAACCTAAGCAATAGATTCTGCTTTTATCATCATGCCTTCTCCATCTCTCTTGGGATTACAGTTGATAAATTGCTTCCAAGAAACAAAAAGACAATGAGGCAGTTTTCCTCTTTGGGACTCAATAAAAATGATTCAATTAAAATAAAATGCTAGAAAGATAAGTCATTGTGATCAAGTCCCGTAACATGGGCACTGGATGGGGCAAACACCCAACCTGATTTTCCATACCAGAAAACTCACCTGTGCCCAGGAACCTGCCATTCTACGTAGGCTTTGTCATTGTATGTATTTATCCCCCCCCCCCAAGAAGCAGATATGCACACAGTTAGCTGGAAGCCAAATACACACGCATAGAGGCAAAAATACAAGAAATAGTTTAGTAAAAATTAACTGCCCCAGCAATGTCAAGCCAGAACATACGCACTGTACCACTATTTCTGGCTAAATAGTCACCTTCAGAGAGCTGTTACCTTTGTGGGGGTAATTCAGAGTGGGGAGGGCTCCAGCCTGCATTCATTAGGGTTTCAGAGCTGCAGTCCATTAAGTCCTATTCAGTCCATTAACATCACAGGCTTCACTACAGCTGCCTTGGGTTAAGGTGGAAGTCAGACTAGATTTTATTGTGCCACTGAGCACGTCTGTAAGGTTCCAGGAAACTTCAAGGAGAGTTACAGCTTCTTAATTTGTCACTGAGGCAGTATTTCTGTCTGGATTTCAGCGAATCAAGTCAAGCTGCCTAAACTGGACTGCAGGATCTAGCAGACTGCAGATCATCATTGCAGAATCCATCTAAGGGTTGGGTATGTTCACCCACACCATACAAGACCTTTTCTCATCCCTAAGCCAGGGACATCATCTTCTCTTTTCGGGTTTTGTCCTGGCTGAGTTCACGGAAGTACTCCAGGAATTACAAAGCTACACAGTGTACCACATGAGCCATGGGAAGAATCCTGCTGTGGTGCTCAGTACTGGTTAGATCTTGGCCATCCTGACTGGCATTTTGAAAGATGCACAATGAACACAATCTCAGAACCGCAAGGCTCATTTCAGAAAGAGCTCAGGGACAAGGGAGACAGCGCACATTTGATGCCCAGAGGAAGCCCATCATCACCAGATACTGGTGATGGCTTTTCAGAATAACATTAATTTCTTTTAGATATTTGGGAAGGAGTAAGTTTTAACATGTCTCAGGTATTAGGAAACAAAAATATTCTTTCATGCTTTCATTCAATGAGTGGTTATTTCTTCAAAAAGGCATAATACTGTTCCCTTTTCTGATCTTTGTGGTTAGCAATTCTGCTTTGTGAGCTATTTCCCATTAGAAGAAACAGTGGATGATGGAGCCAGGGGTGCTATCGCTAAAGCACTATTGTTTATTTATCGAGAATGCGCAAAGCTTCATTTCCCAAAACACAGAGGGGAGTGAAAAAGATTATGCAACTTCTTTCCTCACAGCTCCAAATCTCTCCTCACTTCCCTTCTACCCAAAAGTCTCCCTCCCTCTCCCTAACAGCTTTTCCTTGGCAATTGCCAGTGCTTGTGTGGCTGTGATTGCAACCCTCCTGGTGTTGTCTTGCCCCACTTGCCTTGACATGCAATCAAAAAGAAATCTAATGCAATCAAATGCAATCAATGCCTTTGCTTTATCAAGCTCCATGTAAAACCTCTTTGGCCACTGCTGTGCTCCTCTTACAGTCTTGTCCTGTGCTGGGGTTTTGGGTTCCCTGTTTACATCCAGACAATTAATGGCCTCTTTACACTTACCAAATATGAATAACAGTCAGCAATTATATCCACCAACTTGACCACACTGGTCAAAAGCCACAGAAGAGCAGAACAGATGATGGTGCTGGATCACTCATACGTACACTAGCATGAAGCAAAAGGACACCACTCTGCTTCATGTGAATTTCCCTTACTAGCTGACATAGAACCTTATTTGTATATTTATGTCCTTGTGGAGGAAAACAGACACCACCAGAAGGACCGCAAAATCTCGTAAGCTGACTGGAGCTGAAAAACACAAAAAACTCCACTCAACTATTGCAGCTTCATCCTTCTTGTCCTCTCTCACTCCTCCAAAAGGACTACTCTCTGAAGAGAAAGATACTTGCTCAGAAGGGAGGAAAGTATTTGCACAGCATTATCTAATGTTTACAGATGATACTGCAACGGTCAGGCTTGCTCAGGGTTTGGTATATAGCATGAAGAACACAAAAAACTCAACTGCAAGTTCCACGTGCTTCCTGCACAGCAATCAGCCCATCAGTCCTGTTTATTGGACCTCAGAAAAGAAACAATAGAGGTATCTTCTTTAATGGGCTAACAATCTTTGCCTTATATAATTACCTGTTCCTGAAAAGAAAGACCAATGAAGGGAAGCAGATTAAAATAGTAGCTAAGGTCCCTCATTCTCTGGATACTTACGCACTGCTTGTCATCCAACATAAGTAAGGGTGCTTGCAGGGAGTCTGGTTCCTCGTGTGTGTGCTGCCATACCAGCGTGCAATGAATTGCAAGACTAAATCATGAATATGGCAACAAAACTCAGGCTTTTGTTTTATTTTCTTTCCACTTATTAACTTCTAGCCTGGGTGCTATGAGGGGAACTTGCTCCACAACTGAGGAGAGGATAAAAACTACCACATGAGTTAGCATTAAAAAAAATGAACATACTCACAATACTTATATCAGGCACCATGATTCAGTGTTTTCATCCAGATAGGAAAGGCGCATTCTCAGAACAAAAATGTTCAGGGCAAAGGTTAAGCGTCTTCACTTGCAACCAGAAGGTGATGAAATCCTGCCCAAGTAAAAGTCCTTGAGTGCTTTGACTTGGTAGGGCCTGGACTTCCCTCAGAAGGGGCAGGAAGTCCATGGGAATCCATTGCTTAAAAAAGCAACAAACAAAAGAGATGAGTCTGATCTTTGCCAACATCTGAGCCTGCACCAGGCCACTGTTGAATAGCCATGAAAAAGTTGTGAGAGAGCGGTCAGAAACCTACACTGAGATACGAGGTTGCACAGGGAAGGGCTCTGACAGGCACGGCACAATCTGAACCTTCTGCAGTGATCACAGCCATGGCCTTACACAAAGGCGTGATGCTCTTGGAAAGCTTTGAGCAAGACTGTCTCAGAGTAACGTAGAAGTTCACCTGGAAAAATTATCTTCGCACTCAGGAAAGAAAAAGACAAGTTGGCTTGTCCCTGTGGAACGATGCTGACTGCTGCTGCACCCTGCTCTGTGCTTTTTGGTTCAGTTATGCCCCAAGCCCAGATGACTGGTAGGTGTTTTGGCTGTTCGAGGCTGCAAAGGGGACACACACGAGGGAGGGATCAGCTGATGGCCTTGGCTTTCGTGGCATGCTAACCACAGAAAACTCTCCCTGCTGTGCCAGAAGAACAGGCCGGATGACCCACTCTGGATTAAACACCAGTCTGTGCCAGAGATGCAGTAAAATGTGGTTACAGTAAAGCCCTTACTTTGGTTTTATTTATTCACGCTTTCAAGACTTGTACACAAAATCGACAGGTTGAGCAGTATGAGCCTCTATAGACATTTCCACCAGCTGCACCTCTATTTTTGATTTTTTTTTTGGTTCAGGTCTCTGCCAGAACAGGACAAGAGGCTTCAGAATAACAAAATAAACTTTGAAATTGCTTGGCTGTCTTAGGGAGCTCAAGATTATAAATGCCTGTGGGCTACAGGCATTGGAGAGAAAGTATGTGCTAGCATGCACTGATTTGTCTAAATACAGTACAATTAATCATCAAATTGGACAAAATCTCTGTGGTGACTCATCAGCTATTTTTACAGATTTGTTTATTATAAAAGCCAAGAACTTTCTGTTGTTTTAGATAATTTTCTTTGTAAATTGTAGGATGCTGAACAGTACCCTGAGGTACTGGTGAAAAAATAATAGAAACCAAACTCAATCAACTGTTAATGGAGTCTATACAGAGATTTATAAGGCAATATCCTATAATGTAAGTACGCTAAGAGATTTAATTTCAAATAATTTGCAAGGTGAATGATTGCATTAATATTATAAATGTCCTTAAAGTTGTCATCATATCTTTTAGGCAGGAAAACCCAAATTCAATGTGGGAGGGAGAAGATGCAGGGTCTAAGGCACAATAATGAAAGATTCACTATCCACACCAACCCCCCAAACCCACGCAGGGAAACCTCTGTGATCCTAAGGGACAGCAAGTAGTTAAGCTGTAGGAAACTGCCAAAGACCAGGAACAGAGAGATTCGAATGCGCACATCTGCTGGGGTAGAGTTAATTCATGGTAGCTGGTGTGGGGCTGTGTTTTGGGTTTGTGCTGGAAACAGTGCGGATAACACATGGATGTTTTAGTTATTGTTGAGCAGAGCTTACACAGAGTCAAGGCCTCTTCTGCTCCTCACCCCACCCCACCAGCGAGGAGGCTGGGGGTGCACAAGGAGCTGGGAGGGGACACAGCCGGGACAGCTGACCCCAATGACCCAAGGGATATCCCATACCGTGTGACGTCACGCTCAGCATATACAGCTGGGGAAAGAAGAAGGAAGGGAGGACATTTGGAGTGATGGCGTTTGTCTTCTCAAGTCACTGTTATGGGTGATGGAGCCCTGCCCTCCTGGAGATGGCTGAGCACCTGCCTGCCCATGGGAAGTGGGGAATGAATTCCTTGCTTTGCTTTGCTTTCGTGCGCGGCTTTTACTTTCCCTATTAAACTGTCTTTATCTCAACCCAGGAGTTTTCTCACTTTTACTCTTCCAATTCTCTCCCGCGTCCCAGCAGGGGAGAGTCAGCGAGCGGCTGCCTGGGGCTCAGTTGCTGGCTGGGGTTAAACCACGGCAGCAGAGATGAGTGATTGCTCCCAAATGCAGAGAGCAATGCACACAGGCTTCAGTGCAAGCTGCAGCCATCCCAGTTCTTTGGTGTAGTCCAACCCTGGCCACAGCAGGAGGGTTCAGATCAGAGCCTAAAGCAAAGCTTTTGGATCCATCTCCTAGTCTGCCAAATTGTTAACACCCAGCACTATTTTTAGCAGTTTTTTTTTTTTTTTCTAGGAAAAGGGAGCTTATACAATCACTCTGTGTCCTCTCTTACCTGCTAGCTCATTTTAAGCAAAATTATCAGAAAGGCAAAGGTCTCAAAGAGGTTTGCTCCTACACCTCTTTATGGAAATCACTGTTGAAATAAAGAAAAGATAATGGGGTTCCTGTCCCCACCACTTTGGGAAGGGGAACATAGACCTTCCTCTGACAATTATTCTGACGGTTGGCCAAAAAGGTATCTTACAGCTAGACACAACATACGCTGCTTCACACCTAGTTCCTACTGAGCCTTCACTAGCCCAGCCCTAGTAAAACCTTAGAGCCTTCCTGGGCTGCAGGACTAAGCAGAAGGCAGAGAAAAGGAGAAAAAAGCTGACTGTAGAGGAAAGCAAATGAAAAAAGGGAACGGTTATGGGGCAGGATCAAAACCACACAAATAGGAGACCAGAGGGGACAGCAAGCAGAGCACTCAAAGCTGTGCCTGCTGCTCCCTAGAGAGGTGAGGGAAGGGAGAAGCACAAGCTGGTGCGGGTGGCTGTAGTGGAGACAGGTGGATATGAAGAAGGGATGAAAAGGATGTGGAAGGGAACAGAAGGTATCACAAATGTGAAGTGTCAGGGGACAGTGGACAGAAACCAGGAGGAATCCTGGATTCATTGTTCTGCTAGTCAGGAAACAGCCTAAAGAATAAATAGTCCTTTCTTCCTCTCCAAGAGGGAGTCGATGGAGAAAGACCAGTTCACTAACTACTGTTCTTGGTCACTATGCAGCAATGTGAAAATGCAGAGGGTTGGCATCAGGTCCCCAATGAATCTCTGCTATCCACAGCCTAGGATTAAGGGGGGAGGCAAACAGACCCACGTTGCTCTTGGCTTGTCATGAGCTTCTTGTCCCTACTGGATTCTCAGGACTGGATTCACTGGTTTAACCAGCGAACTGTCATGTTGTAGCATAATTCAGTGGTTAAATCCTGCTTGTATTTGAAAACTTCAGAAATCAATCATTTTCCAGTGTGCTTTTCAGCAGTGGTGTTTCAACAGTGGTGTTTAAGGGGACCTCTGAGAAGGTCTATGTAAGGATTGAGCCCCTGGAGCCAACGGCCGGGTAAAAGCCAAGCAGGTCTGCAGCATGGGGTCTGACTCCTGCTTACCCTCAGCACCGAAAGCTCCCTTCTTGCTGATGCGCAGGAGGGAGAGGGAGAAATCAGGCTGTTCATAACTACTCTGCCACTCATGTGTAAATTTACAGATGCACATGGGTAAAGACCAGACTTTGAGGTGAGACATAAGATCCCACCACCCAGGGATTCCACCACACAGCAAATGTGAGAATTTTCCAAATTCAGCATCCTTTGCTGCAGTTAAGCTCATCACGCTCAAGGGGCTTGAAGCCCTCCATTCAAAAACAACTTTAAGAGTAGGAAAATCCAACTCAGCCCTGATTTTCCTCTGCCTTTTTCGAGGCTCAGTCCTAAACCTGCCCGTATGTTGGCAATATCTCAGTAACTGGAAGACTACAGGGTTGCAAAGAGAGACGTGTTGAGATGGGCAATCAGTGTTGTTGCTCAGTGATGTTAACCAAGGAGCCCTTATCTGTTTTCACTGCTAAGAACATAATGTATTCTGTTTTACTTGATAGCACAGAGGTGAAGGTGGGATCAAAAACCCCTGGGAAATTAAATTAAGTCCTACCCTGATTATATTTCCTTCCTGTGCTGTGCAAATTCTTCCAAGATCCACACCTTCACTTTTAAAGTGCACTGCAGGGAGCCCCAAGAATGAACACAGAATTAGGACAAAGTTTGACAAAGAAAAGAAATATCATTTTGACAATACCAGAGCAATCAGCCTTCAGACAAATTAAATCTAACCTGGCATATTCTGTCTTAGTGAATCCACCTAACAAAAAATTTTCGCTTTTGCCATAAATGGCAGCAAATACAGAAAACGGCAGCAGCTTTTACAGCAGGTCTTCCATAATCATGTACTGAAGACGTGTGTGGCTTGCCTTGTCAAAATGTTTGAACTGTGTATCTGCACACAGAGTGCTCCAGAACCAAAACCCAAAACACAGCGAAACCCAAGGAAGCTAAGAATTATGGTATCAAAGCACAGAAGCCCTCACTCTATGCAGACCGGTTGAGAAAGTCTCTGGGAAATGCAAACCAGCTCTTCGTGCTGCCTATTGATTTCTCTTCTCTTTCAGAAATGGATGCCCTGTTATTAGAGGACAAGGGTGCTACCTTGCTAGCTCTGACACAGCCGTTATACAGCAACATGAGCCTGCATCTCACAGTTACCTTACAGTGGCATATAGAAGTCAATATAAATTATATAATAAAAATGTATCATTTATGAATATAAATATTCCATAAACTCAACAGTTAAAAAAGAGGATTGCTCCTCATAAAAAATGTTGCCAGGTCATGATGCATAGTCCATGGGAGGCTGTCCCATAGCCCAATGGATATTGCTGTCCGAGGTTTTCATGATAGCTGGTGTTATTTCTCCTCCAATTTACATCCTGGTATTCATTATTCTAAATAATTCTCCTCCCTCCTCACTGTGTTTGGCATTTTTTGTTTAAGGAGGTGTTCCTTGTGGCAGCAGCATAGATTTATGCCACATTAAAGGCACACACATCCTTTTGAATTTCCTTCACCAGGTCAACCTCTTTCTTTTGGCCAACTCCACCTCTTCCTTTGAGCTTCTGCTGGTAAATCAGGGAATTTCAACAGACTGTTGATGTAAATCACCTCTGACAGCAGGGGAAAGCCTGACCTTCATAAATTGATATGAGACTTTTCTGTTAACTTCAGTGGGCCTGAGATTTTACCTCATGCCCTTGGAAGTTTCTCTTGGTTGTTAGAGCCACTGCACATACATTTTGCTCAGGAAAAGTTGGGGGGGGAGAGAGAGAGAGAGAGAGCAGACTGGAGATATGGCAGGAGAAGCACTGATTGTTTTTTTAGTGAAAAAATGGTTCTAAGTCCTTTTTCACTCCCATCGCAATGTAGTAACTGTGGTACAGCCTCACACCACCAACAGTGTCCATCCTATTCCCCCCATCTTCATGGTATCTCGTATCACGGCTGATACACCAGCTCTTCTCTTTGTATGCCCAGAAGTCAATTTGTGCTCCTCTCTCCATTTTGAGAACCACTTAATGGATGGGGGAACAGAGAAGGGACAAGGATGGGGGTACAGCATGCTGAAAAGACTTGCCTGGAAAAAGTGAGATCAGCAGAGAGGGAGCAGTAGGAACCTTTGAACTCCTTTGCCAACTCTCAGGCTGAGCTGTTCTCAGCGGTCCTGGGCTCCTTCTGCGCTAACTGCTTCTTCTTCACCTATTCCAACCATGGTTTTCTCCTCCTCATTCCATAACCTGGTCCCATACCAAGGACTGTCTCCCACCTATATCTCCAGCCAACCTCTTCAGGGCTTCCTGACTACACACTGTCTCCACGATACTTTCCACAGAACTCTCCCTTCAGTCTGTTACAAGACCAGTCTGCTTGTGTTGATGTTGTTGAAACGTAGATCATTAAACACATTCATCTTCTCTTCCACTGACTTCAGCTGCTTCTGGAAGAAAGCTGAACCAGGCTGGTGGCAACAAGAGAAGTTATGGTAACCTGTGTTTTTACAAGATTGCTTAAAAGGGTCTCAAAGCACAGGACAATCATCCAAAACCCAGTCTTCCCACTCACTTTTGGTCTCCACTGTGGGAGGGAGCGCAGACAATTCTGTGGTTAGGGACAAATCCATGGGATTTACATCTTTGTTCTAATTTCCATTGGGTTTGAGTTTTAAGTGTCTAGAAATGGCAGGTAACTTTCTCTTCTGCGCAACACCATTAAAAAAAGCGTGTCAGCAGAGCCAGATCTGTTGACAAGACAATTCTGTAGATTGACCGATGTTTCACTTGCTCATTTTTCATCAGACACAGATCATTATTCTGTCAGACTTAATTTTCGCACCATCTGCACCCTGTTAGCTTTCACTCTCCAGGTTCAGCTTCAGCCCAACATGTTTCGCATTGTTCTGCAGTCAGTCCTCAAGGATATTTATGTCTCCAGAAAAGAAGAGTGAACTTAAGCAAGTTTTTTCTATCCCCATAGCTCTCCTCCAACAGTGATGCACCAACCTGTTCTAGTCCTGCTTGCAGGGGATGCCAAAAGCTTTTGAGGAGCAGCTGACAACTTTATACTTTCAAATACCAGTATGCTCATTAATTACCCAGTGTCTTGAGAGACTGTGGTCTTATGCCATATAATAAACTATCCCTAATTATCATAGAAGAAATAAACCCCTGATTCCATGCCCTCAGATAAGCTCCCTCTCTGCTTTCTCTTTGTGAAAAAGTATAAAGTTTCTTTCCAAAGATATTGTCACAATTAAAAGAGATCCTCCAGCTTAAAAAATACTTTTCAAATGGCATTGCACATGTTCAGTCCTGTGCTGCATCACGACCTCCATGATATTCATTAAGTACATTTTACATTGAAAAACAAAAGAAAAAGAAAAAGAAAAAAAAGGAAAAAAGATCACAATACTACTACGCACTTTTTTTTGTAGAGGACTTTGTATCTTCACTCTAAAGCAAAAGGGACTCTCAACCACAGTTTGAAAGCTTTTAGGGCTGGCAGAAGCATTTCCTAAGACAACGGTGACTCTTTCTGTTAACGGGATCAAAGAACAAAGATTCCTCCTTCCTTCTCTCTTTTAGCACCTCAGAAAGTTGCAAGCCCTGCTCTGTTACATTTCATTCCTTCCTCCTACCAAATTTCTGATGAGGATAAAGGATCCCTGGGCTTTGTCAAGCAAACACTTCTGAGACCCATGTTCCTTAGTACCCTGGGTAAACCATCCTTTGCTTGAAGCTACAATTATGTTACCATTGCTGCTGAACACAAGCAAACCTTCTCTCCCCATGCCTTGAGCAGCTTGCTCCTGCTTCTGCACATCCCTTTCATCACATCAGCACAACTCCTGCCGCAGCTGGTAACGAACTGGCTATCTGGATTACTGCTACTCTGGCTCAAAAAAGACTTGAATCTATCTGGATTTATTCCTGAACCAGATCATTGCACAGCTGTATGGACATCTGTGGAGGCACAAAGGCGGTGGGAGGGAGGAGTGAATAACCAGAGGTGGATTGCAGGAGAGACTGCAAAGCTGCGTACGTGCAGCCATAGGATCTGAAGTTGTACAACTCTGCAAGACATCTCCCTTGAGTTTGGGTCACCCTTGATCGTCTGGAATTACACCAGATTACAATTCATGTTACACATGAAACAAGTCTTGTCACCTTAGGACACTATTTCCAGCCACACCCTTTCGCCTTGACAATGTGCATACATCAAGACCGTTCCAGAACTTGTGAAGCCACACACCGCAGCAGATTTTTGTAACAAAACTACAAGAAGAAGACCCTGAGACACAAAATGAGGAGCGTAACCTGAAAAGCCCCAAAAAAGTGAACATATTTGCCTACCCTAGTCTTATACTCCTCCTGTTACTGGCCACTGCTGCAGACAGGATCCGTGGCTAGGAAGACTTCTCTTTGGACATGGTTGCTCTTCTCTTGTGCTTACTTAACGTGGTCTGATCATATTTAACGTGGTCTGATCACAGAAGAGAGATTTTGACATGGTCCTTAATCTTAAGTTAAGGTGCTATTGCTTGGTACTTCAACCTGTACTTACAAATTACACAATAATTTATACTTTTTATTTAAAAAATTCGAACTATAAAATGATTCTGTACTTTGGCCTGAAGATTTTAACGCTTATTGCATGACTTTGAATAAATGAATACTGGTAACTCAGCAGGGAGCTGCCTGGAGAACAAGATAGGAAAATATGATTCAACACAGAAACCTTCCAGCAAAAAATTCAGAGCTCTGAGGCGACAGTGCCAGAATGTCATTTTTAATAATCTGATGGTTCCAGCTCTCTTCCAGTTGTTCTAAAACCCTGAGTTTTTATCACATAGGAAAAAGTCTGACACCATAGAAAAAAAAAAAGCCTGCTTGAAGAATTTAAAGTGACTGCTGAAGAGAAAGGCAGTAGGAGTTTGGGGAAGACAGATACAGGAACCTGCTGGGACATCAGGAGCTCTGCCTGGCCCACCAGAAGTGGGGAGACTATGGGCATCATAGACAAGCATGACAAGAGCTGGATGTTCGCATATGTTTTTTTCCTAGTAGCTCTTTTCTACTGGTAAACAGAGGAAGCCTGTGTTTTTAGACTGCTGGCTGGGTAGCTTTTCGAAAGGAGAGAACAGCAGGTGTCTGATCCCATTTGGAGCGGATAAATCTGCTGGCAGAGACGATGCTGGAGCCCTGACTGGAAGAACTCTAGACGCCAGGCCTGTAAAAGTGCAGGTAAAAGGTCTACCCTTAAGAGTTTGTATATAGAGACATGGAAAGGTAAAAGAGACATTCAGCCCTGCAATTATGACAGCAGTATCTGGCAAACAAAATCTGCAGCCATGCGAACACTGATAAATGTATTCTGATGAGAGAAGCCCTGCTGGACCTCATAGGACTATTTTCAGATGCTCTTGTACAAGAGTTGCTTTGTAAGCAAGTTACTTGTGCTTTAATCTTTCCGGGCTCAATCTTCAAATATAAAGCCAAGCACTAATGGGGCTGAGAAAGATCTCAACATAGGGAGTAAGTTTATTGTATTCACAGGTCACTAATTGCTGCTGCTGTGGCCACAGAAAGACTGCATAATATTCTGTAGACTTCCCTCACCATAAGCTGTGCTATATGTGCACATCTATCCATGTTGGAGTACCATGTCGTGTTTTAAAACTGAAATATCTCATCTCTCCTGCCTGATCAACAGCATTTCGGTTGGACTTGATGATCTTTGAGGTCTCTTCCAACCATAATGATTCTATGATTCTATGATTCTATGATTAAATGTGACAGTTTGGATGAAAAGGTAATTGCTGCAGCAAACATTCAACCCAGCTCCCTGTCACCCAAAGAGTCGGGCTGGGAGGCACGGCACTCCGGAGGACAGGTTTAGAAAGATTTTGGTTCACTGGAGAGATGACCCAAAACCAACAGGACAGAGTTCACAGCAGGACATGTAGTAAGGAGAAATGCTAAGCACAATTATAGAGCGGCATGTATCTGGTGGGGTAATTGTGTCAAGGAAAAAATTCACGGGCAAAAGATGACAAAATTAACTACAGTGACCAGACTACTCAGATAATGCCAAAAAAGGTGAAGGCACGCTGGAAGGTGTTGGCAAAAGCTAAAATCTAACTGCTCCAGTCTCCTCAAAACTGCCAGTCCTCCGTGGCGAAGTGGTTCCCACTCTTCTGTGGTGCATTTCAGGAGAAACGTAGCCAAACGGGAGTCTCCAGAGTGGGACAACCTGGACAGAACAGCACGAACTACAAGCAAGAAAACCACCAGGCTGAACGCGATCCCAGCTTTCTACCGTGAAAAGGCAACTACAGAGAGGATGACATTGGCAAAGGTTATATACTATGGGAAAAACACTTTTTACTTATGTCAGAGTTAAGTGCTGGAATGGGTTATGTAGGGCAGCTTTATTGCAGCTTTAAAATAAAACATAATCAGTCAACAAACAGGATTATACGATAAGGCTTCCTGTGAGAGCAAAGCAAAACTGAATGGCTTGGATATCCTCTCATGTTCTCCTTAAACCATCAGTGAAATATATTTACATGGGTGTAATTTTGTTTCAAAAACCTTTCCATACAAATAATATTAGGTTAGAAGAATCAGCTTTTCAGATTGCCAGTGCAGCTTATGATAACAAAAATGGGAAGAGCTAGAAATTCAAACTTAGATCTTCATTCCTGAGCTCCCGAAATGTGCAGGTCCCAATGATTTTAGCAGAAAGTGTTGGCATCCTACCCTGAACTATGTGTCTTGCAGGCCAGCTCCTCATGTACATAATATGCTTCAGGAGAGAAAATACATACTGCAAGACAATAAGAGTCAGATTGACAAAAAAAGCATAATATGTATGGCTCTCATTTTAACATCATCACTTTACATGATATACTAACTGTTTTCTTTTTGCAACAAAACCCACTCTTTTTTAATCAACAACCTTGATTGAAACCAAGTCTGAGGCTAGGCTGAAATTCACTGCACATCTTCAGGGAAACAAACTCCTCGCCATAGGAAATTCAGTGTACTAAGAGTACGACAGTTTGCCCTTTCCTGCAGAAGCCACTGGCTGGAATCCAGAACAGCTCCAAGCCCAAGTTCAGCAGCAAAACTGTCAGACTACGAGAAAAGATGTTCTTACCACATTGGTAAAATACCGTGGGTTTAAAACATGTGAAAGAAGTGAGTTACAGGAAAGGAAATTCTCCAACAGCAACAACTGCAGAAAGAGTCCAGTTTCCTGAGGATAACATCAGGGATGGAAAATAAAAGAAGCAAAGCTCCCAAATATTGTTTTAACTTCTTGCAAGGTAAAGGCAGACTGAAGGCAAAGATGCAGTGCCTGTACAACAGGAATTCCTGCATGAATTTTGATTAGCTGAGGACCAGCAGTGTGCTCTGCCCTGCCTGACAGTGCTCACACCTGGAGACAGAGTCCGGGCTCTCTTATCTCTGCTACCTTTTACTCTTGCCCAGAAGAAATAAGTGTCCTTCCCCTGTACAAAGAGCAATTCCCTCTCTGGTTTCCTCGTACACACTGAGGAGGAGGAGGGGATACGATCAAGGCTTGACCAGATGAACGACTTCACCACAGCCCAGCAGATCCAGAAGCTGGGTATCAAGGAAAAGAACACAATTACCTGGGATAGACACAAGCCAAAAAGCAATCCTGAGGAGCAGCTCATGTGAAAGAATACAGTGGCTTTATTAGAAATTTTGACGACAAGCAGGATGCAAGGGCATTTGCCAAGATAATCTTATCCATAATATGTTACTCATTATCTGTCCGCACAGCCCTTACATCATTGAAGTCTGTCTCAGGGTCCCCCTGTGACCTTGAGTCAGTCAGTAGAACTTGCCTCAGTTTCCCCACCTACCATACTACTCGCGGCTGAAACTGCAGTTAAACCTGATGCTTGTGAAATGCTTTTAAAATGGTATTATTCCTTTCCTCTACTTTGCATATTTCTACAGAAAAAACTAAAATGTTTAACTGCCTAAATTTCAAGGACAAAAAAATTAAAAGCTTGCAAAGAAAACTGAACCCTACCATTGAATTTTCAGGCTAGGACTAAAATGTATTTCAGAATGCTAATGAGGGCTTATCTAAACATTAATCATTAAAAAGAATTATGCAGAACAGGACCTTCCAACACGGTACAGAGTGTTTAATGTTGCATGAATTTACACAGTAACTGTTCTGAGCAGCGAGGAAGGCACTGATGCAGAGCATCATCTCCTATGAAAATTATTCTTGTGGGGTGGTTTGTGGAAGTGCATACAAAAGTTCAAAATCAGCACAACGTATCCAAAATCCAACAATTACTCAAACACCAACACCACAGAAGGCACTCCGTGCTCCGGAGATGGCAGATGGGGAGGGGTGCAGCCATAAGTTCAGAGAGCTCTTTGGAGCTAAGCTGCACAGACTGTACAGTACTGTTTGAGAACAAACCCACTCTGTTCACTGTTTATAGGAAGAAGGCAAAGCTATTCTCCACTCCCCAGCTCATCATCAAATGTACACACACGAAGCTGCTTTCTGGTCCATCTTTTGATGAGGGATCGAGTTTTAGATGTTTCGGACCACCTACATAAACATAGACTGTCAATACAAAAGAAACATTCACATGAAATTGAAAAAAGGGGCTAGAACAGTCTCTTCACTCACCGTGGTCTCCTGAAAGCCAAACCATACTGCTGACAAGCCAGGCCAACCGTTGGGGTGTAAACGATGGGCATGAATCTCTCGATGTCGGAGGTCAGCACTCGGTAAAAAAGCTTCTCATTCCTGTCTTGTAATGTCATAAGAACAATATACCTTAAAAGTAAAATAAAATAGATATATGTCAGTATTGATGGTTGTTGGCAGTTTCATAAAAAGCAGGAGTCGGCTCACTCAGTATGCACTCAGTTCTCGCAAGCCCTGACACTCCTCAGTGCTACATCATGAGCAGATACTTGGAGCAGAATTTCCCAGAGGACCTGGCCAGCTCCACCATCCTCACTGACAGCTCACAAAGACTCAGTAGGGCTGGAAGGCAGATCCATGCATATCCTCAGAATTTTGGAATTTGCATGAAACCCAAATGCAACAGAATAGGTCAAAAGTAGACTTCAGGGCTACCTGAGACAACACGGGACATCATCTTTGTTACCAGAATTTCTTAGGTAATCTAGAAAATGAAATATGCATATATGCAAATGTTAATATGCACATTTCAAAGCACTTTCTTAAAATATTTCCACAAAACCTCTCTCTCCATTATCCTGCATTCTCAATTACTTAATCACTAAAACCAGAAGGATAGCTGAATTCCATCTTTGAAAAAAAAGAGACACACTCATTAATTTAGAAAACGAAAATGTTAAATCAACTTTTGAATTCTTAGTCTTGTCCAGACTTACATGTGCATCACTGGTTTTATATGACCACTTAGTGACTTAGAATACGTTGCGTTTCTCCAAAGATTTTTCTTTCTTGAAAATGCTTCATTGGCTAAGATTGAGTTTACCAAATTGAAGCCAGAAAAATGAAAAACTCAGAAAAATAAAGAGATTGCAAATGATTTTCTGTCTGAGAAACTTGTACGAACATAATGACAAACTCCCTGTTGTGTTCAGCACCTAATCTTGCAGTGTGGCTTCAAAAAGGCATCACACACTGCCAATAATATATAATTTGCAAGATCGACACAGGCATTTGTGACAGAGAAGCCAATACAATCACTCTACGAGGAAGAGTCCTGCTGCCTCAGTCCCCAGATGAATGGCAGCTGAGACAGATGAGGATGCAAACCCTACCGTCCGTCACAACAGGAGTCGAACATCACTTTCCATCAATAACCCTGATGAACAATACTGGACGCAATGGAAGCTCAAGAACAGAAAGATTAGTCACTACACATCATTGCTTCCGTTTTTCTTATTTTTTTTCTTACCAGTTGGCAGATTCTTTCTGTTCTTCCATCCTGTATTTTAGAGAATGTATTGATGAGCATACAGATAGGTACATGCAGTACATGTGTTCGCTTTGCCTCCAGTGCTCTGGGGCAGGGACTGCCTTTTTGCTGTGCATTTGTACCCAAAGTATAGTGAATTGCTAGGCTAATATCAGAGCTCTCCAGCAATGCGGTGGCAGAAAAAAGCAGTACCAGTGCTATTTTGGGATTGGGATGGCATGTAACTGAGGTGAAGGTAGACTGGCCAGAATAAACACTCCTGATGCTGGAGAGTATGGACAGCTGGAAAAAAGTGACTCTCAGGGAAACTTGTGTGCCTTGAAGCAGGATCCTCAGGTCTTCCTGGGGGCTTTAAAAACCTGAAAATTAAAGGAGGAGGGAGGAGGAAATAAGATGTTGTTGACATACTTGTCTAAATCGTTAGATTTGTTCTCGTAGTTTTTCATCACACGGAGGACTTGAACGTCTTGGCTCAAGAAGCAAGGAGGAAGGAGACCATGAATTCCCAGTTGCAGCCTCTCTTCAAGGGTAAAAGCCATTCCCTGGGAAGAAAAGAGGAAGGCACGTTCAAATGGCATGATATGCACTACCAGATAGGATATCCAAGAGGAAAGCAAGCAAGAGCATGCAGCCCCCAAGGGCCTGAAGGCAGTCCTCCCCTGTAGGGACCACGGGATTCGGACCACCCAGACCCTACAGCTTCTGGATTAGCAGTCCCAGCACTGGCAGGGCTTTGATGATTCACACTCTTTTGCCTTTTGAATTTGGTTGGTCTCTACAGCATACACAACTTTATAGTGTGGATATTCTTAGGCTTTCTTTCACTTTACGCTTGTCTTATATTACTTAATTAGCTCATGCCTACTAGTTTCAGTGGCCTTCCTGAAAGCCCAGCTCTGACAATCCTTTACAAATTGCATAACAGGTTTAGAATCATAGAATTATAGAACCACTTAGGTTGGAAAGGACCCTTAAGATCATTGAGTCCAACCGTAAACCTAGCACGGCGAAGCCACCACTAAACCATGTCCCCAAGCACCATGTCTACTTATCTTTTAAATACCTTCAGGGATGGGGAC
>NW_009611532.1:0-1039 GCF_000690535.1 Cariama cristata
GCCAGCACATGGGAAGGAGCCGGAGAGTGGGTGGGAGAGCTCAGCTTTTGGGATTACTCTTCAGCCACAGCAAGGCGAGGGGCTGCGGGTGTTGGGGACCATCCCCCGCCCTCCCGAGCGGCCTTTTTGACCCAATTCCTGCTCTTTGCAGAGATTGCATCCCTCTGTGCGGATTTTTGGGCAGGTTTTGATGCTGGGCTGACCTCTAAGGGAGGGCTCAGTTATTGCAGTTATCGGAGCGATGGGCAGCCCGGTCTCCCCAAAGGCCCCCAGAAACGCGCCAAGGCAGCCCGGGGGCTTGGAGCGCTTTCTGGGGATGAAGCGGGGGGAAATGGGGAGCCGAGCCAGAGCATCACGCTTCCGCGGGTCTGCCCTCCCTCGGTCCCCCGAGCCTTCAGCATCAGCCTTCAGCTCCCAGTCGTAACCCCCCGGCGAGGTACACGGTGCCGGATAAAATCCCATAGCCAGGCTCCATCGCGCTGGAAGGACACAAACCTGCCGGCTTTGCAGCACTGTCGGCTGGTTGCCCACCTCCGCGTGGGTCTTCTCCACCCCACCTGGGCTTCCTTAGGGGGTTCTCCATTTTTCCCTATTTTTTTCCCCCCTCTCTTTTCCCACCAAGTGACTGGAGAGGAGAGGAAGGGCATTCTGGGCACCAAGATGTCTGGTTTACATCACGAGCGCTGCTCTCGTGGGGATGTGGCGGTGGGCACGCACCGCACACGCAGGGTGAATGCACCACTGCCACGCATCATCGACGAAAAGCCACTGTCATCCCAAAGCCACACACGTTGGCGTTTTCACTGTCTCATCAAAACCACAAAAAAAGGAGGAGAAAAAAACCCGCAAGGGCCCTGGGAGCTTCTTGGCTGTTTATGTCTTGCTTTCAAGGTGGGCTGGGGAGGGGACTGGGGACCGCAGAGGGGTTTGGTGCCTTCGGTGCCACCCGAATTTGTGGGGCATTCGTGTGCGAGGTGGCTACAGGCACTGGGAGCCGCAGAGGGTTTGCGCCATCACCCCACCCGCAGCCCCCGCGTGT
>NW_009611532.1:1062-1650 GCF_000690535.1 Cariama cristata
GTGTGGCTTCGCAGCTGAACGGGACCAGTGGGTTTTGGGGGTCAGTTAGGCAAGGCACGTGCCTCCTGGGGGGACACATCCCTGCCCTGCACTGCTTTTGCTGTGGGACAGCAAAAGCCAAGGGACCGTGACAGTGGTGTGACACAGCTACTTGATGGCACGTGAGAACTAGTAGTTATGGTTTTATTAGCCAAAGGCAGCTTTTATAGATGGAAGAATAACTGAAGAATAATGATTAGATGCCCGTGCATTGCCCTTGGTAACCGAGAGACAGTTTTAAGCAGAAGTTTGCCAAAAAAACCCCCACCCCAATAAATGTGGGGCTGAGTTCCTCAAGAAACTGCATCGACTGCAACCGCCATGGGGGAGAAGAGAGAGCTGGGCGAGAGAAGCCAAGCGGTGTTTCGCACCGGTCAAGACTCCTCAGCTGGCTGCTCTGGCTTTGGAGTAATGGTACCAGAGCTGCAGGCGGCGATGAACTTCTGCACCCGCTTTCCAGGGCCAGAGAAGCCGCTAACATGAAGGACCCGTAGCCTCCGTGTGGGAGCCCTGGGAGGGCTGATGGACACAACTGTTTGATGGGAAGCA
>NW_009611532.1:1664-7026 GCF_000690535.1 Cariama cristata
TGCCGAAGGCAAAGAAGACTCAAGTATGATTAAAAAACGATTAAGGCTGACTCTGGAAAACAGGACTTGAAAGAAATCCGGCAAGAGAAATCGAGGAATTTCACTGCACGCTCAGCGTGGTGAGATGGGTTGAGCTGAAGGAAAGCCACAGAGCCCAAGTCTGTCTGACACAGCTCAGACTGCACAGATGTTGTTTATGATTTTTATGGGGGGTTTGTATGTGTTTTCTGTCTGTGTTTTTTCTATTTCTTGCAGTGAATGGAGCCTGCTGAAAACTACGTAGCTGGGGACTGCAACACTCTGGTCCCAGCAGCTCAGCTTCTCCCAGCCCAGGGACCAGCCAGGAGGATTTGTGCTGACGTTGGACGGGACACATTTGGACCTTCTGGGTCAGATCTTTTGTTTGTCGCTGTGCCTGGGCTTCGCATGCACAGATTTGGCCCAGGAGGGCAGAGCAAAGGTGGCAGTGGCTTTGCTCCCCTTGTATCGTCCCCGTGGGGGCTGCTGAGAGCCAGGAGGGCCCCAACAGCAGCCGGGGTCTCCCTGCACCCCAGGTCCCGTTGCGTCAACTCATCCTTTGTGGCCATGGCATCTCTCTCTCCCTGCTTTCCTGCAGGACAGCTTTGGAGCCAGGGCACTAATAGCCCTTCATGGCCCTGAGCAGCCTCACCTGGGACCCACACCCACACCCATGGGCCCAGGAGCCCATTTAAGCTCAGCCCGGGCTCCCCAGCCCTCCCTGGGCTGTCTTGCAGGAGTGCAGGGCTCCAGCTGAGCCCCAGCCCAGCCCTGGCCGTGGCCCATCTTGATCCAGACCCCGACGTGTGAGTTGGCTTCCCAGCCTGACCATGGAGCTGCCTCATCACCATAAACGTGCCTTGGTTGGCCTTGGCCACCGTCCTTGTCCTGCTCACCTTACTCAGGTACCAGGGGGCCAGCCCCTCGCCCTGCCAGCTGGGTTGTCACTCCTGGCCCTTGGCCAGTGCAGTTGGTGTCATTGCTGCTGACCTCAAATGTCCCTAAAGACCCCTAAGGGGTGCTCTGGGGCCAGCCAAGAGCTGCCATCTTCGGAGAAGGGATGTGGAAAGGGCAGGATGCCAGAGACCCGCCAACATATAAATAAACCAGTCCTTTATAAAGCCACACGAGGCTGGCCATGTTTGTTCTCGTGCCAAGAGCTGGCTGAGGAAGAATCCCTTCTCTTCCCCACGCTTCGGAAATGCATGGGAAGGTTTCCAGGGCGTTACTTAGCATCTCCAAAGGGTGGGCGCAGCTGGGGGAGTGGGGCTGTGCTGCTTCAGCCGGACCAGCAGAGAAGGTTTCTCCTGCTGCTGGGGTGGTGGCGGTGAGCTCCGCTCCACCTTGACCTTGGCCACGCAGGCTTGGTGCTGCTCCCCATGTAACGCAGCCAGGGCACTATGGTTTGTGCTCTGTCTTCTGCTTGTGCCTTGGTTCATCCCCTCCCAGCGACGCAAGAGGTGGGGATTTGCTGCTTCCCTTTGCCTGCTCGCCTCTGTTCCCTGGGTGATTTCTCTTTCATTCAATTTTCATGTGCTTGGATCCACCCTATTTTTTTTTTTTATTTTTCCCCTCTGGAATACCCCACCCAGCAGAATGGGGCTTTGTAACAGCATCTCCTCCCGCGAGCCTTGGTAGATGCCTTTCCAGCCCCCCGGGCGCTGCGCCCTGCCTTCGTCCCAGGGCAAATCCTGCCTGCGTATCCGTGCAGGGGGCTCGGCGGTGGGAAGAAATGGCACTTTCTCGCAAAAGGCCCGGTGAGAGAAGGCAGGAACTCACATGTCGGTGCCCGCATGCGTTTCCAGCATGTCTGAGGACCTTGCTCCTCCGCCCCGGGTCGTTGCCGTTGAACGGTGACACGCAAAGTCATGTTGGCTTTGATCGGGAGGTTTGCTCTGTTTGATCTGATCTGTTTGATCTGAGCTCCTGCCTCCCCGCTGCGCTCTGCTACGTTTTTCCCTGTGCTTTTTTGCAACGTGGGGAAGTTAAATTCCATGTGCATATTAACATCACGCCAAGGATGTGCTGTTATCTCCTACAGGCTCCTGTTTTGGATAAATCATTTGTTTGCAATAATAAAGTGCCTCTTGGTGTGAAACTAGAGGGGAAAAAAAAGTGAAATCTGGAAATAAGCCAGACCCAGGGAGGGAGGAGTGCTGTTTTCTGCTATTGTTTCTTCAAAAAAAAAACCCCCGTGAACCAGTCTAAAAAGGAAACCTCCCTGGCGTGTGCCTATGGATCGTTCATTCGCGTGACGCTACCGGCTGCGGTGAAGCGCCGAGGTTCGAGTGCCCGGAGCAAAGCCGGGTCTTGCTGCTCCGATTCTACACCCGAAACGTCTCCCCTGGCCTCGCAGCATCTTGGGTTTGCTGGGTGGCTGCTTGCTGGGGCTCCCTGGGGAGGACGGCACAGCACGGCTTCTCCAGGCTCCCACCCGTCACAGCTCGGCGTCTCCTTTGGGGACGTGGTTGGTCTGTTTTGCTGTGCTCTGGTTTAGAATATCCCCCAATATTGACCCCAAGCAGCGTGAGCTCAGGTGCTTCTTAACGCCGGAGCAAGCTGCTGGTCTGCCGGCCACCTCCCGTCGGTGACGAGCGGTGAGTAACGAAGCGTTAGGGAGCAGGGTGGGTTCGGGCACTGTGCACTTGGTGTTTTATTGTGACACGTCAACTGTCAGCCCTCATTTAGGGCCTTTTTAACTCACATTGACCACCCTGGGAATATTTTTGGTTGCCACACAGCATCCTCAGCTCCTTTTTTTTTTTTTTGGGGGGGGTGAGGTGAATGAGAGACCTCTGCCAAGGAGGAAAGGGGGGTGCAATGAGATCCCAGAATGAGAGGATCTGGTACATTTGTTAGCCCAGGCTTGCTCGGGGGAGGTTCACCTCTCTTTTTCCATTAAACAGAACAAAACCAGTCCTGCAGTTTTCTAGTGTCTAGGAGAGATGCCAGCACCTGGATCTTGGAGAGACGCTCAGCTCCTCAAAGCAGGAGAGCTGTGGTGACCAAGGCACCACGTAACGGAGGAAAAGTGGCCATGAACAGGCGTTTTTTTGGGACTGGCTTTAAACCTGGGATAAAGTGACCTCAGCATCTGTACTGTGGCCGCAGCGTTGCACACTTGGCAGCCCACCCCAGAGGGGCTTGTGCAAAGCCATTGCTTTTTCCCCAAAGAAGAATCGGCAGGGAATTTTTTCTGGTTGAAACCACCAAAGCTGGTTCTGGTTTTGCCGCAGCCGCCGGCGGAGCCGTTTCTCACACGGGGCCGAGCCGACTTTGCCAGTGCCGGGCAGATGCGCAGGGATGCTGGTCTGCGGCAGTCGCTCCGGGCATCGCCTGGCCTCCCCCAGAAAGGAGAGCGACCCGATTGCTGGTGCAATCAGCTGTATGGAAGGTTTGTTTAAATTTTTTTCAAAAGCAAATAATAGCGATTTTATCAGGGGCAATGGATTTGGCAGCTGAGTAGGAGCCTGTAGGAAACGGAGCTGTCCGAGTGCTTCTGTGGTGAGACAGGTAAATTAACACAGCCTGACAAATAAATCACCAGCTTTTGGCCCCAGAATTGGTGCTCGTTTGAAGTGAGACTGCTGTCGTTGCGTATGACTTGCCCGGTTACATCGGCAGCTTTTCAGAGCCGACAGCCAGCTGGTTTTGGGCTACGAGGGTCTCCGGCTGAGTGGGGAGGTGGGCAGCGCTCCCGCCCTGAGCCAGCCCCGGGAGCTGTAATGCCGTTTTACCGACCCTCCTGCGACTCTGAACTCAAGTCCTGGTTTTCCAGGACAAGGACTAACAACCCTGGAGAACTTTTCCTGCAGGATCCCTTGCTGGTGACTCTCCCTGGGTAAGTACCTGCCTGCAACCAAGGTACATCTTAGTCTTTGCCGGGATGACTACGCAGCTCTGCGTGCCTTCCTCTCGTTGCAAGGCTGGCTCTCCACACCTTGACTTTCTCCAGTCCTTTCTTCTGAGACCTTTTCCCGACAGCTGGTCAGGAAGGCAATGATGCCCTTAATGACGCCTACTGCCATCTCCCTGCCTGTGCCAGCCCAGCCAGGACCACGGCGCCCGTGGGAGCTGCTTGCAAGGGCTGCAAACAGCCCGCTGCGGTCAACCCTGCCCGCACCTCCTATGCCAAGCATAAAAAGCAATTTGTTTTTCCTTTTGCTGGTGCAAAACACACTCAGGCACATGTGCTTTTACATTATTGGTGGTGGTTTTGCTCAGGTGCCTGAAGTCAGGGCAAAAAAACAAACGTCGGTCTGAACAGCAAGGGATTGCAGCGGTGGCTTTGAAAGGCTGTTGGGGTAAGGCACGGCTGGGCGAGGAGCGGAGCGAGGTGTTCGACAAGACGGATCAGCTTCGGTATTGAAAGCTCCGTTTATGAACAACCAGGAGCAAGGGCTTTCAATTGACTCAAAATACACCCCAGGGTATGCAGGTGGGGGGACCGACACACTGGGGTTTATTTACAGAGGTGTGTAACTGGACAAATACATGTAAATAACAAAACATAAGCCAAAGTAATATTTTTTTTTACCCACCGAGCTATGCTGGCAGCAGACCCCCTTACTTCTATGCTGCCTGTCACTTTAATCCTGTATCAATCTGTCCTGCACATTCCTCCTCCCTATTTACTATCAGCATTTACACTACACCAAAACAGCGAACCATGAAGCCGATGTTTCCGAGGGTGCTATTTGTGCCCCAGGGGCCGGAACGCATTTATCACTGAAGCTCTGCTCGGGAGGTGCTGGATATCCCCTCTGGCTGGGGCTTGAGAGAGGAGCTGGAGGGATGGGATGGCAAAAACCATCCCGTCCGTGATGCTGCGTCGGCGTTTGGCCGGCGGTGCTGGGTGAAGTTGCTCTGGTCCACCTCCTCCAGCCGCCCCGGACGGTCCCAGGCAGCAGCTCAGCCGTTCGCTTCCTCCACAAGCCTTCCCCAGGGAACGCCGGCTCTGTCTTCACATCCCAGGAGGAGCCGGTAGGTCTCCAGAAAAAGCCTTCCAAGGTCTGTCTGGGGAGGTCGTGCTGCCCCTGTGGTTGTACTCAACCATTAAATGCCCATTTGTAGAAACAAGCGGGGACGCGGTGTCAGAGGAGGCCAGGACCACATACGATGCAGACAAGGTGATGGAGTCGGTGCTGGGGTCAGAACAGTTGGGTTTAGGACCCTCCCACGTTCAACAGCGTGCTCCGGGCAGAGCCAGGGCTGGGAACTGGTAACCTCCCCCAAAACGTGAGGTCTGGGATTTTCAGAGGGTATTTGGCATCTGGGGGAACTTTGCAAGGCAGGTGGCAAACTCTCCGTTGCTCTGAAGGCTTTCGTTGCAAATTAGGTGCCT
>NW_009611532.1:7057-7391 GCF_000690535.1 Cariama cristata
TCCCCCATTGTGGTTTTCCCCCCCAGCAGCGTCTCCAGCTCGGCAGCCATCAGTATGTAAAACTCCATCACCCAGGGCACTCAGGGCAGGCTGGATAAATAAAACTACTTCTTCCAGGCTTAAAATCAACTGCAGTATTTTGCCTGGGTGCTGGGGTCCTCCATTCTCCTCCACTTGTGCTGGTTCCCTTTTCCCCGCTGAAGCAGCAATACGGCAGAGCTTACCAAGAAGGTGGGTCCTTGGGGGTTATTTCTGGAGGATCCAGAGCTGAAAAGGGTCTCTGCCAGCACTCCTCCATTTTCCACCTCTTCTGCAGCTTTGCTAAAATTTGGTC
>NW_009611533.1:0-9338 GCF_000690535.1 Cariama cristata
TGCCCTGTGAGCACTGCGAGCTGCCATGGCGTGGCACGCGGTCCTGCGGTCACCATCGGGAAGGGCAATGTCAGTTTTGTATATTTCTATTATTAGTAGTATTAGCTTTAATGTTATTTATACTGTTTTTCACTGTTATTGTTTTATTAAAGTTTGCTTTAACTTTCCAACCCATAAATCTCTCTCCTTTTTCTCCTCTCCTTCTGGGAAAGGAAGGGGTTAATAGCATCTGCCATCGGCGCTGGTACAGCCTTTAAATGGTGACATAAGTGTACTGTAGCGACAACTGACAAACTAATTACTTTTATTACCGTTTCTTCTTGACTAGCCATTATTCTAAAGTCTGATTTTGCTAATGCTAACATATGAAAGGGTCATTAAAATAAGCAGCGCTTCCTAAGGCGATGAACATGAGAGACAATAAAACAACACAGGCTTGAGTTATGCAGACATTCACTAATTTCTAGGAAATAAAAGCACATCACAATTGCCTGCATCTCCGTTTTCAAGCTTAGAGAAAGATGCAGTATATAGACAACCTGAAGTTGAAGACAGCAACCTTTCACAAATCAACCCATATGAAAATAAAGTTCATTTAACATCTGTGACAAATCCTCATAATGTTTAATTCATTAACTGTGAAGGAATTCCCTTCTTGTAAAAGGGATTTCTAGAGATTTGAGTACTCTACTCATGCATACAAAAACTTCTGAAGCACAAGAACAGCACTATTTTCTCCACCTCATCCCATTGAGATCACATACTTCAAACGTGTACAGAGTGCTCTTAAATTCAGTCTCTGTGGCACATTTTCTCTCTCACAAGATTAGACAGAGTTAGTTTCTGTGATAAAGAGCTCACTTTCGCACACACAAAGGAGCCCAAGTAACACCCTCCACAGCTGCTCCCAGGCCCATCAGAGGAGCCATCAGCCCATCCCAGGCCCACCTCCATGCGCCCAAAGGAGCACAGAGGCACAAGGGCAGCAGGGACCCTCAATTATGGACTCAGAAGAATGGACACCCTGTCCAGACCACCCCACAGCCCCAGGGCTGCCTCAGGTCACCCTCAGCCCCCGTGTACAGGCACGAAACCCTTCAAGATCAGTCAATAGGACCAAGGTGTTTCCTGCCCAGAGTGGGGGACACATTACGGGATGCAGGCATAGAACGTGTCAGGATTGCACAAGACTTATTGTGGGAACAAAGGCAGGGAAAGGTATGGGTGTCTGGCAGGAACAAACATAAGAAAAGAGAGAGATAAGAGGATAAACAGAGTTTGTCGCATGTGAACACACTGCTGGTTTGTGTGCTCCTCTGGCCTCGTCCTGCACCTGATCAGCACATGTCCCATTTCTTATTGAATGCCTTTTTAACTCTTTCCTGGGTGAGGGACTCTCTGTTCAGTGTGTGTACAGTGGTGTGAGTGCAGCAACTGGAGTCAGACCGGAGTGGAAGGGCTGCATGCGGGTGGTACAGCGACTGGTGCCAGCCAGTACGTACGTACACAAGCATGTTTTGCACTAGCAGACCCCCACCCTCAGAGGAGTGGGATGAGGCTACTCAGGTGGTGTTCATGCTTGTGCAAGTGCTTCGTGTGTCCGTATTAACCTGTGTACCTGGCTGCATACAGGTGTGCTCTGTGTGCATGGGAATGCATGTGCAGCCTCTCCCTTCCTGGGCTGTTAGGTTTGCTGCCCCCACCACCACCGTGAGAAACAGAGCACCTTTGTCCTCCAGGAGTATATATCATCAGCTCCTTTCATCCCTGCCAAAAAAGATTACTTGTGCACTCACAGACTTAAATTGTTAGGGTTGAAAATACCAAAGTAATTATCAGACTTTTTACACGTAACAAAATTACCAAAGAAGTAGCTATGTAACAAACAAAGCTCCTAGGAATCAAAACACACCGGAATATTGAAATATCTTCAAGATCAGTCCGGAGGCTTCCATTTCTCTCTGGTTGCTGCAGGAGACAAGGGTCAGTTCTGCCAGTCAGTCTTTGCCGAACAAGCTCTACCGTGAGCAGACAGCACTGGGCACAATATGTACCAAGAGTACCTCGCTAAGCTGATTGCTGAGGAACGTGCACTCCTTCTGCTCACAATACCAGTAAGCTCACATAAATCCTGCTGACTTCTGTATGGCAAACACTAAGCTTGCTCAAAAAAAAAAAGTTAACAAATTTTGTTCTTAGGCATTCCACATGCACAAACGATTTTATCACTGCCTTCTACCGTGCAGTACTGATTGTTTAAAAAGACTGATTTACAATGGGTGCAGTTAAAAAAAGGTATTTGACTTCTGTCATCTTTATAGAACACTTTTCAATTACATGATAATACTCTCTCTTCATTTTTCCACTGGTCAAAGTGTGCTTGATATATAAGGTGTGAAAACTCTATCCATACAACTCCAAGTCAAAGGAATAAACACCAGCATAGCACAAAAGCAGGTCTAACACCCCCTCCTGCCAAGGCTTACTAAAGATGAACAGAGAGGCAACATCTTGGTTTACTCCTAATATTGAGGGGAGGAAGGCAGATTAAAAATAACATTTTGAGTCTTTCGAGTAACACTTGTATTTCTAAGCCCATAATCACGTTGTGAAAAGGTTGTTTGCAAGCATTTAGTAACAGCAAAGAGGACTATACGTAACCAAGTACAATCAGAGGTCTGCTTCTACAACTATCAGAACACAATGCAAAGTTAGTAACTTAATTTACTACAATAGTGATATATTAATGTTCTAACATCCCCCCCTAAAGGGACACAACAAGCAACATTTTAAAAGTACATTTATATATTAGAACTGTTGCTACAGGCTGCCCAAGCTACGTACCATCCCATGAAAATTTGAGTGCAGTTTGTTTTCCTCACTTGCATAGCTACAAAAAAAATCTAGGAATAGAAAATGAACACTGGAATGTTACTCAGCAAAGCTAACGGAGAAAGCGCAGCTCCTTGACAGAGATAACTGCTTTTATGGACTCCCATGGAGAAACTGCAGGAAATAGTGCACCTGCCTCAGGACCAGCTGGAGGCAGACCAGCTAGCTGAGTCCCTGTTCAGCTGGCACATGGCTGAATTATCATGCCTGTCTCCACACCTACCTTGATGCAAGCAAACCTGTCTTCACCACTGTAACTTGTTTAGCTCTTCACCTTAAGCCAGCCTTGACCCTGGAGCTGTACCCTCTGAATTCAACTTTCTTCTGTTAAATGAAGAGGGATCCTTTACAAGACACTCCCATGAGCAGGGATGCCCTGTCAGCGATTTCCTCAAAAGAGCTGTAGCTGAAAACACTTCACCAGACATGGGCAATAAACCTGAGTCTTCAGAAACCAGACTCATTACATTTGCCTTGTTACCACTTCCCTGCACATGTATATCAATCCAGTGCTTCAAGGATGTACCTTTCATGTGGAGCATGACTGTAGGGCACATACGTAACACCTAGAGATCCATTTATTCTTGCTGATCTCAGCCTTACAAGGAACATGCTGGCAAACAGACACTCTAACTAGCAAAGAACTATTGACAGAGGTCCAGGAGTCCCAGCTCTGTCACTTAACTAAGGAGTGAAGAGATGGTGTTTAACAACCATGGTACCCAACAAACTTCAAGGGGAAAAAGTACGTTAACAGACATGTAAGTGCAACGTGGCTTAATAAAAGGTTGGTACAAACTTAAGTCTCCAACTTCCTTCTACTCTTCTGTTAGAAGTCCTGAATTATGAGAACTCCATTAATACAATCCATCCGCGTCATCATTATTAAATGAGTAATAATGCCTTAAAAAAGAGTACACAATCAACTGGTAATCATTAAGTATCCTAAAAGCACTAATCCTTAATTCTTAAGCAGGGGAAAAAAACCAAAAAAGGTATTTCAAGTTTGGCCTGCAGAATTCAGGTTCTTTGATTGCCATGTTGAGCTTTGTCTCCTAATTCCCACAAACTCTGGCTAAACAGTGGCTGCTGCAAAAATAGCTATCACTACAGCAATTATTTTGTTGATGGAAAATCATTATGAGAACATGCAAACAGCAAATTCTGCTGCTTTTCTATATCTACGCACCAAAGGGAAGATACAATAGGATGTAAAGACAGGTAGAGGGAGCAAAAATGTTACTGAACAGAAAGAACCCAGGAGTAAATCCTAGAAGTGTGTATTTAGTGTAAGAATACTGATAAGCACTTGTGTTCAGTTATCCATGCCTTATAATTCAGTGGGAAATCTCAACAAAAAACATGACTAGGTATGAACTGGTAATCCAGAACACATGGCTCTGACCATAACTGTACCAGAAATTTTCTGAGACCTCTGGCAGCTCAATGAGGTACAACTTCTCATGGGGTGTTCCCATATCTTAGTTCTTAAACTTCTTCAGAGTTTAGCCTCGTCGTGTTTCAATTTTCCCCACAACGCCTAAATGAGCATATTGCTACCTTTCTCCTCCTGCAATGGAAGGAACACAAAAAAGTGTGGGAGAAGTCTGTGGATATTAGGATGCCAAGCAATGCAAGGTCTATGCTCTTCTCCAAGATCAACTGCGAGCAATTTCAGAAGATGTGTCAGGTGTTACTTTCTCCTTAAAAATGTACAATTGCTAACACTGCTATAGCTATCACAAGAATAGCCTGGGTTATAACCAAGTCACCTACAACTCCAGAAGCCATCTTTTAGAAAGAACATACTTACAGGTCATATGAGAACTTCCTCTGAAGGTTAGTCTGGTTCTTCTGAAACCAGTAAACATCCAGCTGTAGCTTTCCATACTCTGTCTGTAACTCTTTCAAGTGTTCTGACCAAAACAGGATTAAAATATGTATTAAAATACAAACACACATATATATCTACATATATTACAGTAGAAGTATCAAACAACGGATTGATAGTAAGCATGCTAACAGCATCCATCTGTCACGTTCACTACATTTTGTATACAAATGCATAAATAATTGCTGAATTTGTTCATCAAAGATGCACAGGATTGGGTAAGAATAGCCTTTCAGCCTAATGTATTAACAAAAACTAACATAATATAGATTTTTGACCGCCTTTTCTTCATAAGGAATACTCTAACTTGTTTGCAAACCCTTGCTCTGCTAGGTTTCAGCCCAGGAAATCTTTAGGTCTATGAAATACTAATCAGAACATAGTATGAAATGGCATTCGTGTTTATTAGCATGTAAAGACAAGCTTACAATGCTTCCTTGAACAATATGCAATTTACAGTTATGCTCCTTAAAAACAGAGTTACCTATGATTTAGAGTTTTCTTCCTGATAGAAAGCTCTGTGTGAGGGCACCAGAAGGCGGCACCACAGTATACTTACCTGTTTATATAACTCAAGATCCATTCCCAGATTTCCTGAGGAATAAATTGCTAACAACAATTTTGAAGCATCAACATGAAGAGAAACGAACTAGACCAAGTTTTCTTATTTAATACAGGAGTTTGTGAATTCCCCTGGTGCTAAAATGCATGACCCAAACACCTCAGGAAGGAATGCAAGAATATGCTGCAAAAGGTAGAATGAAGAATAAATATACTAACAATACACACAGAAGCTAGTTTTACTCTGTATTATTTCATATTATAAGGGTCAGGAGTCCTACATCAAGCACTACATGGACAGTCTCCTACCATTAAGGCAGATTAGTCTGACGCTTCACTGAACTATGACTATGCAGATGCAGGACCTAAGTCACCACATCTCCTGCACTGTCCCCATGACTTGAAGAAGGGCAGCTTCTCAGAAGGCACCAGAAAAATTCAAGTCTTATACAACAATATGAGAGAGATGCAGAATGGTATTACGACATACCTCGTAGACTCTGGATCAATCGGTCATTTACTGTGATGTTACTCATCAGCACTGCCTGGAAGAAACAAAACAGAAAACCATGTTTTAATTGCAAAGGACCTGTGTTACCATCAATATTATAAAAAACACCAACCAAAGCACTTGTAACAAAATCTTTTCTTTGCAAAGTGCTGGGTTACAGAGAAACACAAAAACATTTAGCTGCTCTAGAGATTTACTATTACATACAAGAAACACTTGTTTTAACCCAGATTTCCCAGTAAATGGGGTCGGGGGGAAGATATCACTGCACTTAAGATAAAAAGAGGAAGAATTTAAAGAGTCTGCTACTAAAATTGCTTGCTGCTTTATTCTGGTTTAATCTCACAATTGCAGCCACAGTCAGATTTACTGTATTTATTCCTTGAAGGAAGAATACAGGATAGTACAGCTTGCTATCTACTACCCTCTCACCAGGGAATCAATACACCTGCATTCAGGCATGCAAACATGAGCTACGAAACCATTAGTCATAGAGCACAAAGGAACTCTAAAAAGCAATGTGAAGCCCTTGCCTTGTTTCACTTTTCTAAAGATCCTCTCCCTCACTTTGATAAGAAAGTGCTGGAGTGACCTTCTTTGATTCCCTCGCGTCACACTCTCTATCTCATTCTGAAGAGATAGTCAACATAGGAGCATCTTTTGTCTATTCTTTCATCAATCCTCCTCTACCAACCCATATATATAAATACCCCAAAACACCTGAATATTGAAAGAACTGAGGCAAGTCTAAATGAAATTAATTGCTGTGAGCCACAAGTCAGGATAACTCAGATTCATATTTAACATTTAGAAAATCTGGTACAGAAGAGTCTTCTTAAGACTACAAACAGACGAGGTCCACTGACCCTTCCGAAACAATCCAGTCCAGTCTTAGGAGTGTATTTCTTACGCTTCACTGCCAAGTTCCTCGTTGTCCTTCTCCCAGGAAGCCCCAGTGTTCTGCATGTGTCCCAGATCAGGATACACCAAGTCCCCACTCTCCTGAAGTTTCCGCTCAAGTACTGATGTATATGGATGTCCACATCACTTTATTGTAAAGAAATAACTGCATCCATTTTGTCTGCCCAACTCACCCTAAAACACTGGCAACGCTGTCAGTCCCTTTTTTCATTAAGACTACAGTGGTAAGTGCCGGTTGATTAGGAAAAGCGAAGCATTCAATCATTCTGAGCGGGACAGCACATAGCAGAGGGGTAGATTTGTCTTTTGTTGACCTTTTAAAGAATCCCAGTTCAAAGAGGCATCATTCATGTGTTGATGAAGTGGCAGCCATTTTCAACCCAATAAAAGATATATTCCTACACCATTCTATACATACAGCTCGTTCGTGAACACCACTGCGAAACCTCAAGAGCAAAGGCCTTGCTCCTTTGCTAAAAAGGAAAAAAATAATAACAATATGAATCACAACATATATCTAGGATTGTTCAATACCTCTCCCTCTCTTTTCCCATAGGACAGGTGAAAAAAAAGGCCCCGGATTTGTTTTCAGTGGTTTACTGGGGAAAGGAAATTAATGTTTTGATGATAATGCCAAATTTTGTTAATGTGTGAGCAATGTAATCAGGTTCTTCCATGATTATCATCTTTAGGGTTACCAGCATTAGCCATCACCAGAAACTGTGAATGGACTAGAAAAATCAGTATGACATGGCAATTTTATGTTCCTACAGTTTGCTGTGTTGTGGGGTTTTTTGTTGTGTTTTTTTTCCTCCTCAAAATCAAACTCCCAGATGCTAGGACCATTATTTGACAGTAAAACTGTCAAGTGTTAAATGTTTTGTACATTAGGACAATAATAACTGTTATTAGCTGAAGTGAATAAAAATATTTGCCTTCTGAATAAGGCTCCTTAAATCACAATGCGGGGAAGGGAGGGGAAACGTGCCTTGATCTTTCTGGATTGCATATAAAACTTCCTTTTGGCAATGCCACAGCTACCTCCCTGAATTTGTGAGTAAGAGTCCAGGAAACAAACCATGAAAATCTAGTTAGGTGTTTAACTTGAACCAGAAATACTATTTAATAATTTACAGAGCAGTGCTCCAACTGCCAGCTTCCAATCCAATTGTATCAATTATGTCAGGCTTTCTATTCCTCCTCCTGTCATCCAAGTGTTAACTAATCTTCATCTCATGGCTGTGAAGTAGGCAGACATTATTTTCTCTTGAGGTTTTATGCAGGTCAAGAAAGCAAACTGCTGGGAAGCACTCAGCAAACACATGCCAAAACTCAGTTCTAGGAAGAAACTCACATTCTAAATCTCATTCAGCCCACAAAACAATACCTACAATCCCTAGGAATAAGAATCCAGCCTTTGGAAACTCACTATATTACCATATCAAAATCTGACCTGTGACTAAGTAACTCTGTAACATAGAACCATCTCATTACATTTGCAAATACATCTTGCACAGAAGTCCTTGTGACTATCACAGAGGAAAAGTCAGACAGACTCTCTCTGATGGGAATCAATGCTGTGGACAGCAGGTCTTCAGAAACCAAAAATCAAAAGCCACACTGCTAACAGGAGCGATGGCAAAAATCTTGCTCCAGCTGGACAGTAAATTTTTCAATGACAACTGCCAGAGTTGTACTTCTTTGTTTTACTCATCACAGAACAAGTGTACGTAAGTCATACTCCATTTAAGAAACACAAGTTAAAGTTATTGTTTTAAATAACCAAAACATAATGCAGAAATACCTGTAAGGAAGATCTGAGATAAATTATTTCAAAGCGTATGTTCTGAGTACATTCTCTGAACGTACATTTCATCCAATTAATGCCTTATTCAGTAGTCTCCATAAACGTATTCCTTGGAGGCATTACTACAGTAACTCCTTCAGCATTTGCTACCGTCACAAATCAAGTGAATGTAAGCACACTGAACTGACACGTGCGCTTCCTAACACCGATTGTACACGATGTATATAAAAGCATAATGAGATATTGCAACAGGAAAAAGGAATAAAATGGCAAAGAACTTGATGAGAGTAAACACTGTTTTCACAACTAAACTCTAAGAAAAAATGGGCTTTGCACTCAGAAATATAGCGCTCACAAGGAGAAAAAGATGAGCCACAGCATCAGTAAGTCAGCTAAGAACTAAACCAGCTGGGAACAAAGCAAGCTGGGAGGGTAAGATTTACACATGTAGCAACCAGCAGAAACAAGCATTTATAATTAATCAGGGAGAAGAAGGGCACCTATTTGATGATCTTTGAGGTCTCTTCCAACCATAATGATTCTATGATTCTATTTCATGATTAACTCTAACTGATCTAAGTCTTCACCGCAAAGAAAAGGAGCAGTTCTGCCTTGCATGCTCCTGCTGCTCCCCACCACCACGCTGCAGTGCAGCACAAGCCATATTTTGATTATCTGTTGCTCATTTCTTAATTCCATCTGGATATTCCCACTTGTCTTCCCTATTTTTGCAAACACACCTCCCCCCACTCTTT
>NW_009611533.1:9376-24665 GCF_000690535.1 Cariama cristata
ACACGCATCATCAATTCTTTTCTCTCTTTGTACTCTTCCTCCTCACCGCTTTGAAATTATCTTCAGGAGTAAAGAAACCATTTATACTAACCACAAAAAGGCTTTTTTTCATTCTAGGACATGAGATTAATGGCTAACTACATATTCTAAGTGGGGAAAAAGTTCAGAAGTAAGATCCCTAAGAAAATATTTCCTTTTAGGTTGGTCTGTGTGCTGCACATTCATGGATATTTCAGTGGAAGAGCACCAACTGAAGCAAGTCTAAAACAAATTTCAAGCCCAAAATGGAAGTGACAACAGTCATTTAAATCTATTTCTCACTGAACTGAATTCCATTCATAGATTACAGACTTTTCCCCTTCCTCAATAAATAGAAATAAAACCCAAACAAACAAAAACCAACCAAACAAACAAATAAACAAACAGTAGCTCTATTCCCAAAGTGGTAAAGATCAGGGACTCAATCTTGTTTCACATCCTCTGCTAAAAGCAATCTAGACTTTTTTTTGTGATGAAGGACACATGTACCGTGACACAGTGCAGTTCAGCCCTCAGAATTGCAGAAACCACCAAAACCATAAAGTTAATTTCTTACACTCTCAGCAGGAGGGAGAGGAGGTTGACACATACGAATAAGAAATTACTTTGGCAGGTGCAGGGCAACAGCAAGTGGATTGGAGAAAAGCCCTGTGCAGCTCCAGGACTTTCATGACATTGTTATATTAATTAAAACACAATCAGTAGGCAATGCAAACAAAACAGAATCCTATGATGTGAGAATCTTAATATAAAACCTGTACAGGTATATATCATGTACCTTTGCTTTCCTTTTTGTCAATCCATTTTGCTATGAAAAGGTAAAAATGTTCCAGTAGTTAACTCTTAAGCTACACATACTCTAAATCTCCACTCTTAGGGTGCCTACAGTTCAGCTAGTCCCAGACCATCCTTTTTTTTTGTCCACCATGTGAAAACAGATTTTAAACAGACATAGTCTTCTAGACCTCTGCTGTACCAGTTATGAGTAAGCAGACCAATTTCTTTTGCTAATTTAGTAACACCATGCTATGGCAAGTAGAGAGAGGTACAAGGCAGTAGTTGGTTTTCCTTAAAGCCTTTTCAAAACCAGAAGATGCAATATTGTTTGGTTTAAAAAACAAAACCAAAAACCACATAGGAACCTTTTCCTTTCCACAGCAGGCTGTCTTCTCTCTCCCCCACAACCAATGTCATTCCTTCCGAGCGGAGCTGACTCTCTGCATACCAATAGGTATTTTGTCTCAGAAGGCTGTGCTGGGAATTGAAATTTTCCCAGATGGAGGGGATCTGAGAGCAGCTGTGGCCAGTGTTAAAAGACACTGAGCAACAGGACAGTGACGTGCTTCACATATAATGTACAAAGCTTGACCCCTGTCCTCAGTAAAACAAGATGTGGGCAGGGGAAGAATTACATAAATGCAAAGAAAATTACAATCTGCAAAAGCATGTTCTAGCAGTCAAAAATAAGAGATATTACATGTATTGTTCTCCTGTTACACTCTTCAAAAAGACTATCATGGCTGCGTACATCCCAGAAGCTACAAGTCCTGAATAACAACCATACAGATTATTGTTCTTCAGAAAATTGTTTACAGATTACAAACAGCCCCTTCGCACTCTTGATTACTTATCTGTTGTTACTAAGAGTTCATGTAAGCTTCTATATGGATTTCCAGAAGCCATTTGCTACATCTACATTAATCCTTAAAAATTCAAGCAGATTTTTTTTTTAAAAGCAGACTAGTAACAGAATTGTTTTACGCATACTTAGTCCTAAGAGAATAATTATGACAGCGATTTCCCAGGATTACATTGCCTCAGTGAATGGTCAGCCCACAGGGTACCTCAGGCTCTGACGACCTCCTACTTTCTATGCCCTTGTCCTTTAAGTAGCACAGAAACAGTTCTACTAGAAAAGAAGGCAGATTTAACTCAAAGTGGTTACCACACTGCCACCGACAATGACTTTAATGTGGCAAGTATCTTATTGGTGTATTAGTTTGGTACGAAACTAAATCAGTGACATAATTATCCTCTATTTTATCAGCAGAGTAATAGGACACAGAGAGCAGAGATGAACTGCAATTAAGATGGGTCTTGAATGTTACTTGAGAGTTGCTTTTAGTAAGAAGTCCAGATTGTGAAAGTTTGTTCCGTTTAGATTTCTTCTATAACTAGAAGAACGATAATTTCTCCCTGAAAAAGAGGGGTTTTGAGACAGACCATTCACTCCTACACATCACAGAATCACAAAATGCTCGGCATTGGAAGGGACCTCTGGAGATCATCTAGCCCAACCTCCCTGCCAAAGCAGGTTCACCTACAGCAAGTCGCACAGTATCGCGTCCAGGTGGGTTTTGAATATCTCCAGAGAAGGAGACTCCACAGCCTCTCTGGGCAGCCTGTGCCAGTGCTCTGCCACCATCAAAGTACAGAAGTTCTTCCTCATATTCAGATGGAACTTCCCGAGTTTCAGTTTGTGCCCATTGCCTCTTAACCTGTCACTGGGCACCACTGAAAAGAGTCTGGCCCCATCCTCTTGACACCCGCCCTTAAGGTATTTATAAGCATTGATGAGATCATATAAGTATTGATCAGCTGAAAGTATTTTCATTTTTCTTCAAGAACAACAAGAACTAAACAAAACCCTGTTTATCACTCAAAGATCTGTCTAGTTATGTAGAGAGTTTGTATTACTTGTAAAGCAAGTTGAGAGACTCGGGATTTGGATTTGCATTCATCCTTCCTGGACTAGGCAAATACTTCCTGCTAATCCCCATCAAGTAAATAAAGTTCAGTTCAAGGACCAAGTTTCCGACAACCAGAAAAGGTGAACTCATCACTTGCCTCCCAGGAATCCGAGATTCCACTGGAATCCATGGAGCCGAAAAACAAGGATAAGTGGGTGCCTGTGTGTGTATACAAATACGTACACACAGGTGAATATACACACATACTTATACATGGATATAGATAACGCATACCAAAAAAAGCACTCAGAAACAGTTGTTTCTTATATTCCACATTCTTCTGTAGAATAACCTCTGGTCCTGGGAGCTTCTTCAGATCAAGGTCCTCCATGAGCAGAACTAAGTTTTCCTTCTCTCCTGTCACCATATCAGGGGCATTCCTAAATTAGAGTGGGTGAATCCATGCCAATCTGGCTGATGGCATCTTTTGACAAATACACGGATTCCCAGTAAAAGAACTCTCCCTACTCTTAAATCACAGAGTTGCAAAAACAAACAATATCTATGCAGCATACTTGCTGATGAGTCACAAGAGCAATTTTGAATTTGCCATGAAGTGGTGCACAGGCACATATATGCTTGTCCTACCCCTTCAGGCTCCTGAGACATGATTTTCTCCAGCAACAAAATGCAGAAGACAGGAAATGTGTCCACTGCACCACTTTTATCTAAAGCTTCCTACAGCATCAGCTCCTGGGGTTTCAACAACAAGCTCTGTACACTATTCCATTACAACAACTGCATTTCAGGATAAGGGAGGGAAAAGCACTTAAGACGAAGGAACAGCTATACTTGATTGGCCCCAAAATCCACCTTGCCCATCATCCTGTCTCCAACACTGGATGCGAAATGAACACCAATGCAGCCACAAAGCGCAGTATTTTCCAAGCAGCTGCTGCCTCTGGCTGAGGAACACTGGGAGCCAGAACAAACACCTTTGTACTGGGTGGTGGCGCAGCCACTTGTCCAAGGTTATCCAGTTGCTTTTTAACCACACAGACCCACTGCAACTGGGCATTATGGATGTCACACACTTGCAGTTTCACCATTTATCGTGTGAAGAGCACTTCTCCCCAGCCTGAACTACAACTTGCTGACTGCATTTGAAGCCTGTCTGTGGATGGAGAACAACCATGCCTTGTCTCTCCCAGCCACAAGCCCTTTCTGCACCATTTGGAATCCTGGAGATGCCTGTGATGGCTCTCCTCAGTAGGCTCTTGTCCAGCCTGTAACCTACGCTGTGGATTTCTGTAGGGAGACTACTGTACAGCTTTGGTTATCACCCTTGTTCTCCTCTGCGTGCCCTTCCCAGCACTCCAAAACTCCACTGGTGACCTCCCCACAGTACAACTAACCCAGTTTATTTCTAAGCCATTTGTAACTTCTGCCTTCTCATTCTCCCCCAGGATAACACCATCTTGCCACATGGCTGCATAATTTCTCTGCAAGCCATGTGTGTGTAGCCTTCTACAATTCCAGGTGTGAAGGCATTCATTAGTCTCCCCCATCCTTGTCCCTGACTCAGAAGGAAACTCCAAGAGACTTCAGAAGCAAGATTTCCTTTTGCAGAAGGCACTCTGACTCTTCCCCAGACTATCACATTCACCCCCACATCCAACAGCAGTTCTGGTTTTGTAAAATACTTCCCACCACTTTTCCTGGCACAGGTGCCAGATTTAATGAATGACAGCTGCTACATGTCCTCTAGACTCAAAACCACCATCACAATAAGAAAGGTAGATTGTGTGGTGCCAGCTACATTTGCCTGGTACCACAGTAACCTGAAAAAGAAAGGTTGCACACCATGCTTGGCAGAAGCAACATTTCATCCACTGAGCTTCCTTGAAACTCCTGGGTGAGCGCTCCTGTCACCAGCTCTTGACACCCACCCATCCGGCCAGCCTGTGCTGTAAACTCCATGGCCAGCACTTCCACTTCCAGCGACTTTTAATAATTCTGGCTAAAGGAAAACCTACTTATGAAAAGAAAGCATAAAATATATTTCCCTTGTAAAAAAGACTATAAAGTAAATTACGCAAATACTCAGTTCTGTTGTCCTTTTTTTAACTTTTTTTTTTATTTCCACTCACGCATGTGCTTTCACTCCTTGCAGGACAGAACTGGAATGCAAAAAGATGCCAACACAGAATGACGGGTTTCACCAACAGGTAGACTGGAGTACCTTCCCAGAGGATAGTAAATGTAAACAGTTCACACAGTACTCAGTAGCAACACCCACTATTAGAAGGCAGAAGTGACAAGAAGATTGATTACTCACTCAAACGCTGAGTATCCTGGGGTATCTTTTTAATAAATATATACATTAAAAAAAAGAAATACACAAACTATACCTCACCTTTTTTAAAGTACATGCAAAGCCTGAACCCAAAGAGAAGAGAGAAATTATCAAAGAAATATGTTTGTCTCAAAAGAGGTAAAAAGTAGTTTATTTTTTCTTTGAAGACCTTCGATAAAAATTACTTCAAAATAAATTAAAAATATTTGCCACTGATGTGCATATTAATGAAACAATTCCACCTTTCATTTTTATTCAATTTTTCTTCCTCTAAGTCCTTCAAAGATTATTCTGCTGATACTTTGCTCATGCACTGCAAATTTCAGGTGCCGAACTGTCACTTAATGGAGAACTCTTTACCTGAAGAGCACCTATTACCATCATCAGTTCTGTCTGTTCAGTCTGCTGAAAATAATAGTCCTGGAAAGCTGATCTATCAACTTCAGTCTAGAGACTCCAGAGAAGCAATAAACCCAGAATCAATACTCTAAGGTAAATACTTCTGGCAACAGCGAGAAAAGTGATATTGATGACTAACAGCCACATCCAAGGCAGTATCAGCAACATGAGGAAAATAAACAGTTTGTAAGGTACTACAGAGCAGTAATGGTACACACTGCTATTTAAGTAGGTATGGTCACATTCTTCACAAAGGACTTCCATCCCTCTGGCAATGCTGCACTCTCAGAAGCACCACCACGAAAGGCTAGTCTAACCTTCTAATGTCTCCCAGCGCTACTGGGTTTTGGAAGCAGGAGGCCAAGGTATCACAAAATTTATAATGCATTTAGAAATAAATCTCAATCATTTATGCCTACAAATATACATAAATATATTTGGGAATACAAATATATCTGTGGTCATCTTCTTCTTCTCCTTAAGTTTTAAAACACTAGTACACAGGAAAGAAAGCCAGAGGCCAACCCAAGGTTGGTAACAATGATTTACAGAGGGGGTAGAGGTTTCATTCAGAAGTGCTGTTACTTGCAGCTTCTAATACTTCACGTATTATACAATGAATGCTATAATGTGCACTCAGTGTCCATTTTCTAAATATTATACAATGATACATGAATTAAATGTTTTGCCACAGCAACACTGACAGTGTGCCCATCAGCTGAAACATTTCAGCAACCTTGTTCTGTTGCAGAGAGTTTCTTGGTAAACCACAGTCTCACAGAAAACTGTGGCTAGAAAAGACCCTACCTTCTCTTCCTGATGTACTCTGTTAGCATTTTCCATCTGAAAGCTGTGCAAGGACCGGATTTTGTCGATCTGCTGTCGCTGCTTCTCTAGTTCTCCTTGGAATTCATTCTTTTTGAGTTCCACAGCACCCCTCTCCGCTGCCGCCCTGCGGACTTTGCCTTCCAGATCCATGATCCGACCCTGAGGAAGAGCAAATTAGCCCAATCAAATAGAAATGTTTCCCCCTTGCCACACTCTTCTCCAGTATATTCAAGGAATACCAAATTTCACAGAACTAACAATGCTAATGTCATTCAAGTACTGTGTCAGCTGGGGATACCTGACACACACATTCACACAAAGACACATAAACCCCCCAGTTTTACGTAAATTAACAGTAGAGCCTATTCCATAGATGCTATCAAAATTTCCATTAAAGACAAGAGAAATGCAAAGCTTCCTTAGTACTTGAGCTTAAAAAAAACCCTGAAACAACTCCCCCCCCAAAAAAAAAAAAAAAAAATTGCAGTCTACTGCAGTCTGCAATCTTTCTGAAGTCCAAGGTCAAATAATTTTTTTAAAATTTAATTCAGACAATTCTGACATTGCTGCACTTCCCAGTGTTGATACTAAACTAACTCAGAGGGAAAACTCATCTCTCAAATCAACATGTTTTCCTGGAAAACTTGAGAAAGAGTAGAAGGACAACAACACTGCCCAACTTCTACATAAACAACTGACATACGGCTGTTACACAAAGACACATATGAGGAAAATTCATTTATAAGCAGAAAATCATTGTTCTCGATTGCTCAAAGAGCAGTGACAATCAGAGGAAAATTCAACACCATTACATGCTGTACATACAAACACAAAGATATAGGGTAAGGAATCAAACCTGATGCTCTCACAACTTTTTTTTTTTTTTAAAGTACTCATTTAGCTTTGCAGGATGTTGTTTCTAAACATTTTGGGTTAAAATCGCTTTTCGGTAGCAAGGAAGAGTACAAAAGCATGTGGGGTTGGGCATATCAACAGAATTTACCCAGGCAGAAAGACCTGGGGATTCCAGGTGGATTAAAAAATAGATATAATAACAACTGTGTGTATTCCAAGACTCCAAGAAAACAGATCAAATCTTCTTACACCACAGTATGCTGCATATTACTGCCCACCTACTCTGCTGCTCTGCCACAGAAAGTGAGAGAAAGGAGGGGAGGCAGGGGGAGAGAAAGACTTCCTGGAAGAGCAAAGGAAAGCACTTACTCCATTTCAGTCATAACAGCTACAAAGTCTTGCCAACAAACGAATGGGTTGACAGGGTGCTTTAGAAGCTCCATCCGCACCTTCAGCTATGCTTTTATTTCATTCAAAGCGCATGACTATGCAGAAGTGAAATAATTTCTCAAGCTAACTTTGGGAGAAACATACAAGATAATACAGCAAATCAATAACACTAAAGAGGACCTTATGTCTCTAGGTTATTGAGATCAAGAACAAGCTAGTATGCTAGCTTATTTTCCTCACTATCAGCTGCCTCACGGTCATGCATTAAAGCTTCAGCAGTACTGACACAGTTACTGCCTGCTGGTAGCCACCATCCCGAGCCACTGACTACAAGGAAAACAGAGGATCACAAGAGCCGCAGAAGACAGGGCGTATCATACCCTCCACCAAAGGAAAGCTAAGACATACCCTTAACTGCATGGCCAGAGACACGTGTCCTGTTTGCATAGTGCCCACTCTGAGCTGAAACAGGAGTGCAACTGTCAACTCAATACTAAAACTGGCTTAACTACAAAGAGGATACAAATTCAGTGGAAAAAACTGGGAGGAGCTCTCATCAGCCTTGTTTAATCATTGGGTTGTTAGTTTTTAGGTTTGCTTGTTAAAAACAAAAAAAAAAAAAAAAAAGAAAAAAAAGAACCATCCTGCACACATTGTCACAAACCAGCAAGTTTATTCATGTGTTCCTCAACTTCAGAACGTGCACTCCAGAACAGATCAAAATCCAAGCTCAACAGTCACTAAGTTACCCTTAGAAAAATAGCAGACAAGGTAATTATTCCACGAGTCGCGTGCCCTTTTTAGGAAAGGTTTCTAAGAAAAACAAATTCAGATTTTTAGACATTGTTTCTGAACAAGCTGGATTGCCTTGGTGGGAACGTATGCGTACATTCTTATGCTTCATGTAAGAAAAAAAATCCAGGGAGATGAGCAGATTGCTGATGCCCATTCAAATTAAAAATGGAGTACCAGTCTCAATGTACAGATTGGAAGAAAAGCAGAGCATGGTATTTGCCACATCTGTAAACTGAAATGGCACAAAATAGCCAAATGCTTTGTATGAGCAGAAATAAGTACCATACATGCAGGTCTTCAAGTTTTGGGTCCTCCTCACATACAAACAGGCATTCCTCCCATTTGCCGTATCTCCTACTACTGATAAGCAACAACTGTAATGTTTGTGAAAATTCCTACAACATACCGAAGCTCCTGGCCCACCACATGCAGGGGAAGCATCCTTCTTGTGGACTATGTTTATTAGCCACACAAGTACAAGATGGCATGCAGAGCAATAGGAAAGTTACCTGCAGATCCACGCTGCGAGAACTTGCAATCCAGTAATTGAAACCCAAAACAATGATGCACGCCACAAGCGCAGCCACGACGAGAGGTGGAGACTTCATCCCTCGGCAGCTGTTTCCCAGCCCTACCATTTCAAGAAAAAAAAACAAAACAAAACAAAACAACAAACAAACCCAAAGAACTACAACAGTGTGGAAACCTGCAAATTAAAACAGACACATTATATATCACATCCTCTGCTACGGCTATTTTACGCACACAATGAAACTTTTACTGCAACAACACAACAGCTCTCAGCTGAAGAGGCTACGCACAGCATGGAAGGCACACTGCCTGGGTATTTCCATCTGAAGGACAAAGAAAGGCCATCGCATACTATTAGCTTTTACATAAAGCTTCGCATGGACTTGAGGGGGAAGTCTTGAATACTCCTAACGATATAATGAAAATCTGCAATGAACAGAACAAACCATTCATCCTTTTATCATATATTCCACCCAAAAAGCTCAGTAGACAACACTGGTCTACAGATAGAGGATAGAGTCCTTGTTATCTCATTTAGTCAGAAAATCAACTTAGTCTCGCTGCTTCAGGAGTAATTTGCACTTTGCTTCCCAAACTTAGGTAGTTTCAACTTATTCCCTCTGATAATACTATTTTAACTTTTTGGTTCCAAGCCTGTAAATAAATAAATAAATAAATCAGATTGAACCAAATTACTTTAGGGATAATCTAAAAAATACATTTAAAAAAAAATTAGCAGACAATCCATTGATTTCAGTGGCAAATGATACTAAGTGATGTTTGCTTCGATCCTCAGCTGCTTTCTCTGCTCCTAAGAGAAAATAAATAAACTGGCTTTAAGAAATGGGTACTACCAGTTGCTATTGAGACTTGGGTTGTTTCTGTGGAATAGCCCATCTTAGCAGAAAAGCGGGGGCAAAAAGCAGCTGCAATTCTGTTTGAAATAGGCCATATTCATCCTATGATATGATAAAATCTGGTCTTAACGAGTGTAATAGCACCTAGCTCAATGAATCCTCAAACTCCACAGGGAATCCTGTCCACAACTTGTAATGGATTGCTCTCTGGTAAACTGAGGTCAACTTTTTTTCTTTTTGCACTCCTGCAGACAAAAGCCAGCAGAAATGAGCACAGAATATCAAACAGATAGCAAACACAGATGCATCATAAGACACTAACTAAATCTGAAATGGGTATATTTATTATTAATATATTGAACAGTCTCTCAAGGTGCACACTCTTAAATAAACCAACTTCCCTACAGATGCAATTCACAGGTTGTGACGTATTTAAAAAATCGATGAAGAGTGGTAACTTTCAAAGGCTTTACATGTGGACGTACACTGTCATCACAGGCAAAGAACGTGATGCAAGCTGTTAGCAGGTACCAGAAATACTGATTCTACTGTCTGTCCCGCACTAAAGTCCTTCAACAGCTCACCTGTACCTAAGTGTGCACATGCACCCCCTGCAAAATCCCCTCTTTGCATTCAATTTAAGATACAGCCCGTCTTACTCTTTTCTCAAAGCGCACAATACTGCCAGACTGGTGAAGTTTTTAAACCTACATGTTCCTGATAATAAGGGAACTAGAGAGTTAATCTTAGAAACACAAGCCTGTTACAATGGTATGTAGTAGTGTGTAATTTTGTACCAGTGCATGACCACATCTGGCATAAAAGTGATAACAAGACCCTTAAATCAAGGACGTTGCGCTCATTATCAGGGACTGCACTTCAAGGCAGGAACTCTTAAATCATTACCAAAGACCTTGTTAGGAGAACAGGACCTGAGACTGCTGTCAATCAAGAAAAAGGAAGATGAGAGCTAAAAGTTCAGCAAAAGGATATGGTGATGAAGAAGAGTGGAAGTAAAAGACCACCAGATGTCTCTGAAGACCCCCAAAAGGACTAAAATGGACATATGGAAATGGGAGTTACCTATGATAATGAGTTCTGGGAAAATTGTTAATATGTTAATCATCTCTTGGAAGTCTTATGAATATGTATAAAAACTAAAAATATAAGCCTGTAACTAACACAAGCACGGTATGCACGCTAGGTGGAAGGATCCCCCGTGCATCCAGCACTGCTAATAAAGAATACTGAATCACTGCTAAATTTGATGTTTAATTTCTCGGAATCATTCCTTTGAAAAGTTTGTGAATTTTTTTCTATTTGGAGATGGGGTATATATGGAGCCTAAGAGTAAAACGTGGCTTCCTGAAAACGCTGCCTCTTCGTACACACGCACAAAAAAACCCAACCCCAAAACAAACAAACAAAAAAATGTGCACAGTCGCACAGGTCCAACATCCCAAGGCCTGAGTTTCTTGCCTAAGGAAATCTCAGCTACGGAGCAGACTGACTCACTTGAACTGGAATTTAACTACGAGATAAATAAATAGGACTAGCTGTTTAGCTCAAAATTTTTCCACAGGCAAAGCAACTATATGTCCAAAGGAAGAACAATTAGTTCACCGTGCAACTTAAAGCTCAGGCACAAAACCATGTTAAAGGAATGTCAATACACCTACCAAGTAAACAAATCCAGCAGCCTCAGCGACTCTTCTGCTGTTTTCAGCTATTAAAAACAAGCAGGCAAGAAAGCATTGGTTTCACTAAAACATGTTTGACTTCTACTACATTGTTCTCTAGAAAATCCAGTGTTGCTCGCCCTTGAATAATTTATGTTAATTGGGAATATATTTTTATACTCAACAGAAGGAAAGGTAAAAGGAAGAGGGAAGAGATGAAACACACAGAAGGATCTTCCATCTAAATAGCGCAGACCCAAAACATTACCTCAGTTGCAATATCGATATTCCCTCTCTCACCAGTTTAAAAATAAAAACTGTTTAACTTTCTATCATGGATAAACACACACATGTGTTTCGGAGGACAGATAAGCAAATCAGTTCAGTAACAGTACATTTACATGGAAATGTATTTGTACATGCTGTTTTCCAGGAAACATCTGGTTTGGCACAGTATTTGAGTTGAAAATAAAATACGCTTCAGATTTTACAGGTAAGAAGTGATTTTACTGATCATGAAGGAATCCATCATTCATGAATGTTTACTACAAATGTGAAAATGAGATGCTGTATCACATGCATAATACTCTACATTTGGTACAGTATAAAATTCCTGACTTCTGAACAGCAGATTTCATCCTGCTGCTTTGCCAGCCTGGCAGTGCTTCATCGAGAGGGAGGTGTTTCAGAGTCTGAGATATTCAAGCAAATTAACATATAGCATACTTTTGTTTCTTGTATTAATATACTAACAGTCTGAGTAATTCCTTCTTTTACCATACTCAGCTGAAGCAGGATAGCTGGTATCCAGCAATCTTCCACTACAGATACTTAACAACCATGCCGACTAAGTCTCAAGACTAAGACATTAGAGGCAAAGACAGAGCAAAACAATTTGTGTATTTCAGATTCCCAGAAAGAAAGCAAGTCTGTCTGCTCACCAGGTCCAGCTCTGTGTATTTGCACGAGACCTGCCGAGCAGGAACAAGCAGAACAGATGAAGAATTCAATAAAAGCAGCGTACAGCCAGCGAGGGGAAACAAAAGGGGTCCTTCATCCCCCACCTGCTTACCTGCCTCCCGACTGCCTCCACCACCACTCAGGCACCACATGGTACAAAGCCACCATAAGCTGGAGCAGCACGTGAAGACGGTCTCATGTGCAGCTGGAGCAGCCACCAAAAAGTGAAGACACATCTTACTTGAAGGTCTGCACCTCTGAGTACGGACAGAGCCTTAGGAAGACTCCTTTGCAAAGGAAGAGCCATAACCAGAGGCAAAAAGGAGGAAAAAAAATTACCAGGACCTAAGGACTACCAGGCAGCACTGAAACACACAACCCCATCACAACCAGACTGGCCAACAGGCGACTGCTCTGCCCAGGCTGGTGAAACCTCCTCCCATCGAGGGGACCCTGCAGATAGACAATGGTGCTATCCCCACCTTTTGCAGATTCCTCCCCAATTTCTCATTGAAATTCCGGAAGAAATTACTTGGTTTTTTCACATATTACCAGGAAATTCCTATGTCTGACTGCTTGAATAAAAATATACCAGTTTAACCAAGCAACCTAATCAAAACTTCTTCCACTGACAAGAGTTAGTTATGCCCAGACATGACTAAATCAGATTAAAAGGTATTAGAAAATGGTTTTTTTTAAAAAAAATAAACAAAACTTTTAAAACAGTAATTCTTAAAAAAGTGAGTCACAGAGAAAACATTTGTACACCCAGTCTTCCAAAAAAATGTATTGGTTTGGGGTCAAGTGGAAGTGGAGAGGTGACAAAAATGAGTCACAACCTTTCATTTCTAGTTTTATATATGGTTAACATACAGTAGTGATCATCCTTGAAAAAGAAACCCAATTGTTGGTTCTCACTCGTGGCTGGATGTCACCCACAAGTTCCACCATTTGCAGTCACATGGAAAGTACCAGTTACAGCCAGCAGCAACCTCTACGCTTTCCAGGGTGCCCTGACAGGGGGTCAGAACCTGGGTCTCCTACACTGTCACAAAACACGGCACACAGATTTCTTATCATCCTCTGCAGCAACAGTGGAGGTGTTTCTTTTCAAGTCTGCAAGTCAAAAGAGGTGAAACAAACATTTTTCCAGTGGAGATTTAAAGTTTGTACAATGAACTCAAGCCTGCTGACCACAAACTTTCTAAATACCTTTCACAGCTATCCACAAACTGCAGAGTGAAAGAAAAAAAAAAAAAACGACAAAAAAGTCCTGAAACATCCAGCAACAGCCACTTTTCAAACTTCTGTACTTTGGACGACTGACTCACTTCAAAGCGGCAACCACCCGGAATAAAATAAATTTACGAACACAGATGCTGCAGGATGTCACTGAGTCACTATTTACCCAAATTATCAATTCACAGTTTTCACAGGAAGAGGAGAAGCATTTACGGCAGAACACATTTCAGCAATGTCTCAGGAATATCCATCATTTGATACTCAATTCAGATCTTAGGTCTTCCTTTTCTAACGCATTACGAGAAGTAACAGATCAGAAGAGTATGAAAATACTGAAAAAGCATTAACTGTTCAGGGGGAGGGTGACTGTTACCACTCGCCCACTACTTGGTTTTTAACTTGGGAAGTATCTCTTCTTTCAAATGACTACTTTACAAGAAGCTAATAACGAATCACCCACAACATCCTGCCCTTTATCTGATTAAAGAGAAATCCCAAACAGGTGTGTAGCTAAACAGATGCCAGAAGTTTAAGGTAGGTATCTATTCTGATGAAGGAAGTTAAGATAGCCAAAGGTAACTTGACAAAATCTTCTAAAATACCCAAAGTTTCCGGACATGCTGTCTAGGTATACTTATAGACAATACTACTACCACCTGAAAATACTGTGTATGAAAACAAAATTAAACAAGCAAACTTATACACCAGAACAATCTCAACAGTCAGTCAGACCATTCATTTCTTTTTAGGAAAACACTTTGTTGTCAGTATTTTTCCCATACAACATGAACTATCTTGTTGGGATCACAGCTAATAGGACACCCACTTGATCTTAAAAAATACACATTAGGAAACAGAGTACAGTAAGTTTAGATGTGTGGTGAGAAAACCACAAAACTGCTACCATCCCCCCACCCCTGTATAGCTACGTTTATGGTTTTGCTGTAAAACATGCAAATCACCCCCTAGGAAAAAAAAAACTAACCACACAACATTGCAAATAGCTTTTTATGAACAAAGTGCTCATAAAGATGTAAGATGAAGGGCCATTTAAAAAGACTCAACCCAAGAGCAAGGTTAAAAACCTGATCAACCACTCCTATCTTCAACTTGACAAGGGAATCCAATGAAGCGAAGCAAAGCGAACCTCCTGGGTGCAGGAAATAAACCCCGTGTTTACGGTGTACCCAACAGCTGCGCCAAAACTTCTGAGGAGGTGGTGGAAACACTTTTCCAAGCAGAAGTGGGAAGGCCTCTGGAGGCAGGAACTCGTGAAAAGCCATCACCCACCCCAGTGGGGGTAAGCAAAGAGAGACCTCCACAGCTCGCCCTGCCTGTGGGGAAGGAAAGCCGGCAGCCGGCTGAAGCAGGGCTGGCTCAGAAGAGAGAGGAGGGTGAACAGTTTCAAGTCACAGCCCTGGTTGGAAGGGACCCCAGAAGACCATTTGGCCCAACCTCTCCCGGAAAGGGGAGCCTGGAGTAGATTATCTGACACCTTGGCTTGTTACTGCCCTTTCTAACATCATCATTATTCGTTATTTCTACCTCTGCTGTGAATATCCAGTGCTGTTTTGGGCTCAACACGCTTCTCTCTGTGCAAAAGCCACAAAGAGGGAGGACTGACTGAAGATAAAAGAAGTAAGATAATAAAACGCTACTAGTCTCAGG
>NW_009611534.1:0-236 GCF_000690535.1 Cariama cristata
CCCATCACGCGGGCTCACCAAAACACAGGCACACCAAAGCCCGGCTCAGGTTCCGAGCTGGCGGGGCACCTCCAGGTGAGAAATCGCACCCTGGTATCGATTACGGGTTGGTGCAAACATGGAGGGGCCAGGGGAGGAAAAACCTCCTGGGGAGGCGGCACCGGAGCCCCCGGGACGGGTGCGACGTGAGGGGAGGGAGGCTGCCAGCCCCGACCGAACCGGGAGCCATCAGCGGC
>NW_009611534.1:431-3027 GCF_000690535.1 Cariama cristata
TTTGCTGCCAGCATCTTGCAATAGAAAAAACGAGGGTACAGCAGTTACAGCACCATCAGCCAGGAGGATCTGGTGCTGTACGGAGCTGCAGGAGGAGGCAACGGGAGTGTCCCCCTGGAAGGGAAGGGATCACGCGTTCCTTTCAGCCGGGACGCAGGCACACAAGCCCGTTAGGAGCAGCAGCGCTGTCAGGAAAGAAAAGCCATAAGTAGTGGCGGGTAAAGAAAGAGCTCTCACCTCCTCGTGGTGACTCCAGCTCAAGGAGAATCTGAACTGATTCAAGGAGGAAAATAAGAAACTTCCTGTTTCGGAATAAAAATCCGCATGAGAACCAAGGGAAAAGCACCTGCTGCAAAGTCAAAACCTCGGCCAGAGGGACTCTCTTTGGGGCAGAATAATCACGGAGGGACACGGGAACAACGGGGAAACCCTCGGCAGGGCACGGAGCGGAGCCAAGGTCCCGACGGCCCCACGCTCCTGCCCCTGGGAAACTCCCGCCCTGAGCCCGAGGCTGCAGGAGCGTTGGTACCCAGCGTTGTCTGTGCCGGCGCTCGGTGCCGTACCATGACCTGCCCGTGCCACGGCTGCGACCCGGGGCAGCTGTGACATCCTCATGTCCTGCCTCGCTCAGGGCACTCCCCTCTTGCCCGCAGTGGGGGACCAGGTCCAAGCCCCAGGCTAAGCTGCTTTTATTCATTTTTTAAAATGGTGCATGAGGTAGAATCAAGATTTATTTATTCCTCCCCCCCGCCCCAGCAGGAAGGGTAGGTGGTGTGGAGCATCCCCAGGCTCGGCTGCTGCACGGTGAAGGCACACAGAAAAATGAGAGCGTTTTAGCCTAATTACTGTACTTCTGGCACAGCTCTATTAACTAGCAGGTGTTACTGCCTGCTTACCGGTTTAGGAGGGAGAGGGAGTCCAAATCCTGGGCAAAAGCAATCCGAAGACAGGAGTACTCAAAATAATAAGTGATTAGGAATCATTTGCCGGGCTTTGCTAACCACGGTGGTACTGCCTGGGACGATGCTTTGCGCAGAGGTTTGGGGATGAGAACCAGAAGGGCAAAGGAGTCAGGAGCCCTTTTCAGATCTGATCCTATCTAACTAAGGAAAATGCAGAAGTTTCTAACCCAATCTGAGATTTAAAAATAAAGCAAATTAAAAACGGTAGGTCTTGAATTGTAAATTAGCAAAGTAGAGCATGCATGAATTTTGATGCATCTGCCCTACAGCTATATTTAGGGTGTTAGATGTAGGGCAGCTAACTCTGCGCATCGCTTGCTTATGCATTTCCTCGCAGGAGGGGTACCAAGCTTTGCAGGAATTGGGGACGGGCAGATGGGGGGCCTGGGGGGTTAGGAGAGGGCAGTCGTGTGCCCACCGCCTCGGCCCTGCCCGGGAGAAGGCTCCAACCCCCTTGCCGGTCCTGCCCCGGGGAGCACCTCCCAGAGGTCGGGGTTCCTCCGGCATCGCCCGGGGTGAGGGGACGGGCATCTCATCGGCCTTCGGCAGACAGCAGGATCACCCCTGGGTGGCCGGGGGCATTGCCGGCTCTCGGCCAGCCCTGCTCTGAGCAGGCAGTTGGGCTGGAGACCTCCAGAAATCCCTGCCAACCTTAATTATTGATGAATCTACGATTTCAGCCTTGCAGGCAGACCGTGCCTCTCGGCAGGGTTGCTTTGGCCACGGCAGAGGGCTGGGGCTGCCGGGTTCCCCGGCTCAGCGGTGTTGCCGGGTGGGCACCGCCTGCTCCTTGGGGTAGGAGGTGGTCCCTGGCGTGGAGCCTGCACCCCGAGTGCAGGTACAGCGGAGGTTTAGTGGGCCACGTGGGTGTAAATGTCAGCTCTCAGGTGTAAAACGTCCTTTCACCAGCAGCTGCCGTCTGGGCCGTGCAGTCCTTGTGCATGAAGGGGTTTGTCCCCCGGACGGGGCGGCACCCAAGACACACACCGTGCCCCGGGAGAGGGGCTGGGGGCACGGACCCCGCTCCGGACAGGCTGCTGGGACCCAACGACTCTGAACGAAAGTTTAGGTACTCACAGAAACGTTAGGTTAGATGTTGCATCTCCTGAGGCGCTCCCGTAAACTTTACCAAGGGGCCTGCCAGAGCGGGCCACGGCCAGCAGAAGGCACGGGCGCGACGCGACTGTGCCGGGGAGCGATGGAGCGGCCGTCACGGTGCGATGCTGCTCTGCAGACTGGGGAGCATAAAGGGCATTAAAAAAATCCCACTGGCATTGCTGGTGCTGAAGGATAAACTGCTGTGTGTGGCGAGCCCCGCGTTACAATGTCAATTGGCGGAGGGGTTTGGTGGTGAATTGTGTGGTGAAGAAAGTGCCATGATTCAAAAGCTGTCACCGGGAGGAACCTCTGCTCCGTATAAACAGTGCACAAGTCATCCGCTTTAATAGGATGCAAACAACGTTGTCATGTACCAGATGAGACAGGTCGCAAGACAAGCTGTCATATTCTAGGACAATTGAATTGATTTGTGTTTGCTATCCCGTTTTGTTTCTAAATGGTTTGCATGGAAACATATGAGGACACCGAAGCTCCGGCACGCCGCAGCAGCGCCGGCTGGCGCAGCCACCAGCCAC
>NW_009611534.1:3137-3489 GCF_000690535.1 Cariama cristata
CTCCGAAGAATAAGCGTCATGCGTGGCTTTGTTTGGCAGACTGTGAGGTGTGGGAAGAGGAGCAGGCGTGCTGGAGGTGACGGCAGGCATCCGGCGAGCACCCAGGGGGCTCCCAGTGCGAGTCGAAGTGTGGGTTAGGGGCTCTCGGGGACAGTTCACTGGCACATTTCGTTTGTGTCCCACATTTTTGAGACAGATCCCTGAAGTCCTCAGCCTGAGGTCCGCACGTGAGGCTACCAGGGAGAAGTCTGTGGAAGCCAGAAGTGTTTTCCAAAAGCAGCCATGCAGTCCAAGGCAGCAGCAACCACCACCGGAGCCCACGGCGAACCGGCTGCGGGTCATGCGACCGCTC
>NW_009611534.1:3785-5817 GCF_000690535.1 Cariama cristata
GCCTTGCAGAGCGGCACTGCTGTAGCTCGGGCACCAGAGCCCCCTCCGCTCCCCAGCTTTCAACAGACGTGTCGGGCTACGCCGGGACTTTCAGCCTGGGAGCACAGCCCACGCCCTGGCCGAGCTGAGCCCAGCCGAGCTGAGCCCAGCCCAGTGTGGGGACGAGGAAGATGCAGCCACCAAACCTTTTGTACTGCAAAGTCCAGGATTTCAGCTAACTGCTGAATTTCTTGGCTTTCAGATGTTAGCAAAGCTACGTTTTGCCTGATAAATGAGTAAATGTCCACAGGCGATGCTGTGCCTTTACAACTTCAGCCTTGTTCTAACTGCACTTTACCTCGGCACCAAGCGATGCAGGTGTCTGCAGCCTTACCTTACACTGTATTTTCTATTTCCAATCTATTTTCTGCCCTAGGTAAAGATGTCTGACGGCAGGTAATCCCACCCGAGCACCCTCGCCTTCTGCTGGAGGCGTGACGGTCAGGCTGGGACCGCGGTGTGGGTCCGTGTCCGTCTCCAGGGCCCTGGAGGTTCCCACCCACGGCCAGGGGCTGTGGGGTCCCGGCCCCCCCGCTCCAGAGGACGAGCCTGGGAAGGGCTCCGAGGCAGCTCCGGGAGAGAAGTAGCTGATCGCTGGGCTCGTTTTCAACAGAGAGAAATCTATATGCGCACGGTGACATTTTTAGGGCACGCTATTTTTGCCATATGAGTGGGCTGGAAAAATCAGAGTGGCTTTCAAGAAATGAAAGCACCTTATTTATTCTGAGCAAATAGCTCTTACTGATTAACCTCAAGCTTTTCCACAATGGCTCTCGTGACATAAGACTTAATCCCACGAGATCTAAGGTTAAAAGCAGAGGTTTAGGGGCTATGTTTGAAGATGCTGTGGTGGAGGGTCAAAATGGGCTTTATGGCTGAAAACCTCTTGCAGCTGCTGAACGTGGCGATGTATTGTCATGCTATAAAATGGTTACCCTGAGGAATAACCACCCCAAAGCTGGAGTTCGGCAGCTGCTCATCAGCAAAGACCAATGTGGCACAACAGCACAAGAAGTTAGAAAAATACATTCACCGGTGGATACTGACTGGGGCTTTAGACGGACAACCGAAAATGGACAAAGGGGCAAAGGGCAGAAAATAAGTTACCCCAAACTACTTCTTATACCTCATTTGCTCCGGAGTTTGCGAAATTTCTCGTGTGCATTGATTTTTTTTTATGCATGAAATTCCGTGAAATTGATGCCAGTTCTGGGAAGTGAAAGATGGCACGGATCGCCCGTCTCTGGGGGCACGGACACGGCGAGGGGAATTCGCCTCCTCCAGCCTTCTCGCGACACACAGACATACAAACTGCGGTGTGGAGAGGCTCCCAGACTTTCTTTTTCTTTTTCCTTTCCTTTTCTTTTCTTTTTTTTTTTCAGTGGGGATAATAATAACAGTGTCAAGGACACCATTCAAGTTGATGCCTGGAGAGCTATTCAGTATAGACCTATTTACGGCCATTATAAAATGCCTGTGGATAGTTCAACGACCGATTTTCAAGAGTCTTTTTCTACCTTTTGAAGGATCAGGAAAATCTATCAAACTGGAGAAATTAAGCTATTTTTCTTCAGGGGAAGAGAAACAGTGTAGGGAGCTTCTCACATTAAAATGCTGCCGTAGATTCCCGATGAATGAAAAATTGTTCTGCATAATAATGAGCCGGGAGATGGATTTTTAAACGGCTTAAACCCACTCTTCACAGCTGCCGCGGCAGCGTGGGGGATTTGGGGCGACCTGCCTGGGTTTTGCTTTATGAAGTTGAAAGATCGCCCTTCTCCGGGTGGCTGGCAGTGGATTTTTCCGCTCCCGCTGTCCCCCCCGAGCAGGCGGGGAGCAGGCATCGCGCGGGGGACGCGGGCAAACCGGCGTCGGGCATGGAGAGCGGCGTGACCAGGGCCGTCCTTCGCATCGCGCGGGGTGAAGGGCAGCCTCTGCCGCGGAGGGTGCCCTCGGCTCCAGAGGGGGTAGAGCAACTGCCCCTTCCGGACCA
>NW_009611535.1:0-319 GCF_000690535.1 Cariama cristata
AATACCGTAAGTGAGATTTATTCAATTCGTTATTTTTGCTGTAATACAAACCACTCTATAAGCTATGTCTCTATGGAAATGGTGCAGCCTGGTGCAACCGTACTAGCCCGAATAGTTCCAAATCCAGCAACGCGCCTCTGGCGCTCCCCTCAGAGATACCATCTCGTATAAGAGGAGGGCCGTGTAGTTTGGGGAGACTCACTTTCCTAGCCCCAAATGCGTTCATATTTCTTAATTATACTAGACATCACCGGCACTCCAAGCAATCGATCCATGCCTTTAAGGCAGAATGTAGGGATGATGTGGAATTTTAGAACAG
>NW_009611536.1:0-10580 GCF_000690535.1 Cariama cristata
GTGTGTGGGGGGGGACCTTACAGGGTTAATAGCTGAACTATTAAGATTGGAGTCAGATGTGAGTAAAAGCAACAGGAGAGTCTGGTTTTTTCCTAATATCCTGTAGTATGATAACTCTGAGGAAGGTAATTGTTTAAAAAAAAAAAAAAATCTGTTTTGATTTAAGATTTATTAAGCAAGAAGAGCCTTACATAAACATCAGACTCCTTTTCTTGTTTGGAAAGGCTAGAAATGTCATCTGAACTTAAAAGTGAAAGACTAAAAACTATGCGTGGATTTTCATGCATATGTGCAAGAATGTTATTAATCTGATTTTCAGCTAGCTTATTCCGCATCTTAGGGCGACTGGGGCATTTAACTCAGGCTTTTGGCAAAACGGCTTGTGTGGTTTGTTTGGGTTTTTTTCCCCTAGCAAATGAGTTCTTTCTGACTTTAATAAGATGGTTAGAAGAGAGGAGCAGGAGATAGCAAGTGTCTTCCGAAGAAGGAAAAATGGAGGGGGCAAGAGGGGGGAGCCAGGTTTTAATTGCATGTGTAATAAGTTGGAAAGGTAAATTTGTATATAAGGAGGAGATCTGAAGAATGACTTGGCACGCTAATGACCTGGCCTTTCAGAACTTCAAGAGTTTGGTCTGTCTCCCCCTATGGTTATAGTAAGAGATTAAATGCATGTGGCATATTTAATTCATTAGCATATGAAAATCAGATGGCTTTTACTTTGTCGTTGTTTTCCTGTGAGACTCTTCTGTGCTAATGAACGTCTACATTTTACAGAGTAATTTAAATGGCTTTGGTTCTTATCATGTCTTTGCAGGTTGCTTTGACCCGTTCTAGCGCTGCAGCCTTTGTATCCCGGCCTAAAAGTCCTTTCCCTTTGTAGCGTGGGCCTGACCTGATAGATTGTCAACGGCTGCTACACGCAGCTTCCAACGGAGCGGACCGAGGGTTGCGCTTAAGTTTAAAGCCTCTGTTTGCCTGGATGCTGTGTCTTGTGCATTCCGGAGTTAATTGCATGTGCAGTGGTGAAGTCCATTTAAAACAAACAAGCTGGGTTTTGTTTCTGTTTTCCACCACTACCTTATCCTAAAGTAAAGAGATCCCTGCTGTTGAGGTACAAAAGCATGCGCTGAAACATTACTTCTTTTTTTTTTTTAATAGTTACAAAGCATCATTTGTGTTTCTGGGAAAACTGTTGCATGCTGGAATACTGCATGAAGAATACTTGATTATGAGATGGGTGCGTAATGGCCAAGTGGCTTCTATCGGTGTTCCGTGTCCCCCTGGTATTAAGGCTTCAGCCTCAGTTTGGCCAGCACTGTTTTCTGCTTATGCTGTTTAAACAGAGGTAAACTTGAGGCTAGCTCTAGCCGTTAGTATGTGCTTGGTGTAAGGCATGCACGTTTCGGTCCTGCTCCTGGAAATGTTTACAGAAATGAGTAGCTTTTACTTGTGTGCTTAAATTGTTTGGATTAGGAGTTGTATCATGGGAAGAACCAGCTTGGAAGCATACAGCACAGCTATCGCTCATCTTTCCCCCTCCCACCTTATGGCTGAGGAGTGATGGGAAGAAACATGTTTTGCAGGCCGTAGCACACTGAAGTCGTGGTGTTTCTGGCAGAAATTCCCAGATAGGCTATCAGATCACAATTTGCCAAAATTAAGCGGTTTTTACAGAAACAGCTCTTTGGCTGCCGGTTCATTGTCAAAGGATATTTCCAGTTACTGAAGAAAACTTCTCAAGTGGTCTGCTATAACTTCCTCTTCATATTTTGCTTGTTTATATTGTGCACCAAATACATTATACTTTTTTTGGCAAAACTAAATGAGCAGATGACTTCTCAGCACAAAGTGACAATACTTCTTAAGCATGTTCTTGTGCAAGGAGGTTTTTTTTAAATGTACAAGATGAGTGAAGCGCTCAGATACAGGAGGTATGAGCCAATACAAACATTTTTAGTATTTTTAAAATATCTGTAAATGACAGCTCTTTGCTAGTTTACCTTTTGTTGGAACTCTGCCTAGAAGGCCAACTCCTTAAAAGTTCTTAAATACAACCAGAAGATTGGTGAGTTGCTTCTCAAGATCATTTTGAACCTGTGGAGCTCAGAGTGTTTTGCTAGCTGGTAAATCTGGGGTAGGCAGTCTTTCAGGCAAGCCTTTCATTTCCAGTGGATTACACATCAACAAAAGCTGGAACTGTTATTTCAGTTGTTCTGTACCAAAGTCATGTACTCCTGTCTAAGACTTGTGTTTGAAACATTGATTTATAGCACCTGATAGCTCTTGCTGTTCTGCCTTGTGTGCTTCTCTCCTTCATTTTCCTTCTCTTTCCCCCTTCCCCCCTTATTCCCTTGCTCTCTAGTTCTACCGAGTTGGCAATAAAGTGATAAGACTATTATGGAGTGTGCTTGTAGGTTTGTATTTGTAACGTTTTATTCAGTTGCCCCTCTTTTATCTAAGCACAGATCCCACAGCTTGCAATTAAGGTCTTTGACTTTAGTAACAATTCTGGTTTTTTGAAATGTTTCCAGTTACACACAATATTGGCTTTGTGGAGCAGCTGCATGCCAAAAAAGCATTTCTAACTGCCATCCAAATATTGGAATATGATTGCTTTTATTTAAAAAAAAAACAAAACCTGTTTCCTGTGATGCTTTTATAACCACCCTTTTGAGCTTGTTGCCTTCTAATCTTGCATCAAGTAGCCCCAGTCTTAATATTACAGGAATCCAGAACTAGGGTTCTCTGATGGCAACATGCCAAATCCACGTCTTATGTTTGTGTTAATGTGATGTCTACCAAAACCAAATTCTCGGTGGATTTGATCAGATTTGTATGGTTGCAACTAGCATGATTAAAAGTCTGCATGTCAATATCATGATGCTTCTAATAACAGTTACAGAGGTTTTTAAGCAGGGTGGTGTTAGTCCCTTAAACTTTTTTAAAGGGAGTCTTCATTGTCTAAACATCTTTATTTCTGAAGGTGTTTGAGTGTTTTAAAAAGAAAATAAGAACCTGGATGCAGTTATGAATATAGCAACGTAGGCGTCAGATCACGCTGCGTGGTAGGACTCGTGCATCCTCTTGTTCTGTAGGAAAGCTGCATCTTCTCTCACCAGTCTTAAAGACTGAAATGAACAACTTCCATGTTGTGCAACAGAATTTGTAAACATATCTAGACAGATACTGCTATACCGCTCCTCAAAGCGCACCTCTCTTCTGTATTCCCATGCTCCTCATTGGAGCAACATAAACCACCTCTGGTGCAGCGCTGTCATTGTTCAGCTGCACCCGTTTTACCCTCTCCTGAGTGTTCAAGGCCAGGCTGGATGGGGCTTTGAGCAGCCTGGTCTGGTGGGAGGTGTCCCTGCCCGTGGCAAGGGGTTGGAACTGGGTGATCTTTAAGGTCCCTTCCAACCTAAACCATTCTGTGATTCTAATCTCTTCATTAACAAAGTGCTCCTGTGACAGAGTGCTAGCTCAGCAAGGAGCCCCGCGGAGGCACCCTGGCACTCGTGCTGAACCCGCTGAGCACAAGGGCTAGCGCTGCCCTCGCCCGGGCCCGCTTCTGTAGCAACACAAACGATAGCACGATAACCGCGGCACGAATTGAAAGCCACCTTGCGCTTCTAAGTGTGGATCAACTTGTCTACCTGCAGTAAAGGCTGACTTGTTTTCAAGTATGTTTAAAATTAGTGCATGATTAGTGAAGATGTTTTTTTAAAGATCTCTTGATCTCTTTTCATAATAAAGTGTTATAGTTAATCACCCAGAAGTTCAAAAGTGTTTATGTAAAGAAATTGCATGTGTTTATGTGTACTTCAGGACTAACATATTTCTCCTTTATTTCAGCCTTCTTGCAGGAATCAGTATTTTTGTAGAAAAAGAAAAGCTTCACATGCTGAGATGACTATTCAAAGTGTGAATATTTATATACTTTAAAATGAATTTTATGAAGGCATTGAAGAAATGTCTGAACCTAGCGTATTTGCATCTAAGTATACAGATTGCTAAATGAATTATGCTAGATCTAGAACCTCACTGGTGAATTGCAGATGTCTTTTGTAAAAGTAGACATATGGCTTTGAGAGCTTTGAACTGTTTTCTCATGCTTTGCTCATCAGAAAGATCATATGGATAACTTCATTGTGAAAGGTTTTTTCAGTCTTGTTTGCAAAGCATCGTGGATCTATGTGATAAATACTGAGTTCCCATTGGTCCTAGGACTGAAATGAGTTTGTTCTGTGCATGTGGAATATGGGAATAAGATACACAGAGGATATGTTTATATTTAACAAAATTAATAGCATAAAGTGAGTGCAAAGGAATTTATAAGCCTAAACAGCTTGGCAGGCCAATGGCCGACGACTGTCTTAGAGTACTGCCAAACATGTAGAAAGCAGACCAGGCTCTCGTCTGTACGGAGGTACCAGAAAAGTATGTAACTTCCAGCCTGGTAAGGATCTCGTTATCCAGGATGCAGCTTCGTTCTGTCCTCTCAGCAGCTCAGCGTAGGTTGGGATTTCAGCAGGTACCTACCAGGAGGTACCACTGCTGTCCAGGAGAAGTGTGAGCTGCCTAAAAAAAGCCAGCAGTTGTGTTACGGCAGCCCTTCTCCACAGCCAGATCCCAGAGTGCAGGACCCCTTTTGCATGGTGTTGGCCTCCCCTTAGGAGGCTGTGGGGAAGGGAGCCGTGTTACTGGGGTGAGGCTGGGGAGCATCCGCGTGGTAAGAGGGAGCCTGGCGTATTGCTGCTGGGCTCGGGTACGGGCTGCCAGAAAGCTGTGGAAGTGCTCGCGGTGAAGGATGCTGCCGAGTAGGTGAGTGAGCTGAATGGCTGATGTGGTTGTTTGTGAACCCAGTAAATGTCAGGCGTTACCCCGTGACCTTTTGTACAGACAATCTGCTTGGACAATCTTTGGAGGGGATTTCAGGTGCTGTGAAGCTGTAGTTCAGTGGTCCAGGCTAATAGCCCATTTCTTTCTCAATATACAATTTTCCAGTTATATAAAACTCTTGATTTCATGCAAGAAGAGTTCTTACAGTTTTAGAGTAGCTGTTAATACATTGAACTTGAGAGATGCAGGTATTTGATTGAACTGAAGTGACCACAGTGACAAGCAGACATCTGTTCTGTTGCTGCAGATTTGTTGCTTTTCAGATTTCTTTGCAAAATCTCCCCTGACACTCAGAGCTCTACTGTCTAATACTGAATCTGCCTCCTTTTAGACTGTAATTTTGGTAGACTAGTTTTTAGTGTCTCCATCTCTGTCTCGCATAGTACTGTAGCTGTTTATAAACCTTTTTGACCTATGAGTTGGTGTCTTACTAGCCTGGAGCTGATGCTGTAAAGAGGTGCTGATTTGATGAGGGCTCTTTGACCGTGGTATAGTAGCACAAAGGTATATTTGGTGGCCTTTATTTTGGGAATTGAGGGGATACCAGGCTTCTGTTCATTGAAGGCTTTTTTTTTTCTTTTACTTTGATGTGTAAGTCAGTGTTCAACATCTAAATAGTAACTCTGAAACACTCAAAGCTTGATATTCGAGGGCATACGTGTTTGTTCTTGGGTCTCTTTCCACCCTCCCATGGCCTCTGGAAGGAGACTAGTGCTTTGGAAGAACAGATATCATGAAAATCAGCAGGTATATCTTGAATTATGCAACATTTTTTTCCGAAGGTAGAAGTCATCCTCCTTCGGCAATTCTGTGCATTTACTTTCTTCCTGCTTTGTGTACTAAATCAGCAAATATTTAATGCAATTGTGAGAAGAGAATCTAGACTTTTTTTAAAAAAGAAATTGCTGGCATGTCTTCTACTGAAGTGCAGGGGGAGACTTAAACAGTATGTGAGCTGCAACACTGGTTGTGCTCATGAGTGAAGGTGGGGGAAAAGCATTTCCAAACAGGCAGTTACAGTAATAATCTGTCAGTATTGGATTCTGAATGAGTATGAATGACTTCAGTCTTGCATTGCTATGGTGTATAAACCTCATAAAAGAATGAAATTAGCCTGTGTTCCCTCTGTAAAATACTCAAGCTATTTCCCTTGCACTGTCACTTAAGTGTGCTGGCGCAGCTTGAGCAGGGTCATAGAGATAGTTTGAAAGTGTTTGTGGGTTTTCTTGCTTTTTGTTTTAAGTGAGTTTCCCAAATCAGTACAGACCGGTACAATGATTGTGTTGGTGCACAGAGTTGCTGACCAGAGTGGTGAAAGAGGAGCTTCCTAACCATGTGCTGCTACCCCCAAAAATAGACCGTAAAGCTCTAGCTTCTGTTGTGCCAGAGGTCCAAACCATGAAGCGGTTTTCTCACCTATAAATCATCCAGTAGTTTGACTTGAGTGCCAGTCACAAGTGCTGCTCTAACAACTGTAATATTGGTCATCTGGATGATCCTGAAGGGTTTTGGAAGATTATCTATTTGAACTCGGGTGCGAGTGATGGTTAGGCACCATTTCTAGTGATGCAAATAGTTCAGACCTCCTTCCCTACTTAGCAGTTTCTGGGAATGGAATGTCTGTGTCCTTCGCAAAGAAAGTGGCCTGCTCCTTATTTTAGAGAATAACTGTAGGAAGATATAAATCAATTATGTCTGTTGGAAAGAAAATGCAATATTTATTTCTAAAATTTTATTTTAAAGCCAATTTAATGACTGGGCTTCTGACTTCTGAATACCAATTCCAAGTCTTCAAAAAAAAAAAACAAACATCCCAAACCAAACCCTGGATAAGCTGCAAGTTCCACACCACCACCCCCAGCTAGAGCCTCTTTGCCTGCTTTTGCTTGTGTACTCTATCGGTTTCACAGTTCATATACTTGTGGGTTTTTTTAAAATCTCCCCCTGCGCTCTGGTGGGAAACATGTCTGCTGTTTCCTTTCAAACATACAAGGCTTGATTCTCCTCTCACAATGGCATAAATTGTGAAGAACTCCACTTGAAATCAATGGAAGTAAAGACATGTAAAATGGGGTGAGAGAAGAGCCCAGTCTCTGGTTTCTATTTTTAAGTCAGTCTGGTTAACCTAAAATTGTTCAATGTGCCACTGTGACTTTACTTTGTAGATATCAGTTGCTACGGTTGTTTCTCTTCGTACATAATGTTTCATTTTCATATATAATACATTACTGCTAGTACCCCTAATCATGATACACATTTCTTTAATACCTCAGTACTACTACATCAATTTTGGTAGTTAATAAGCAACATGCATGGTAAAGTACTTACCTTACTAGGGTCAGATCCTACAAAAAGCCTGGGGTGTAGCTGTGTTCCCATGCCAAGTCCCAAAGGAAAGAAGGCTGGATTGACTCTATCCATACAACTTAAACTTTTTTTGTGGTTTTCTATTACTTTAGTAGTTCTAATCTGTGAATCTTGTTCCTCATAATCCAGCTTCAAGATACTAATGCTACATAAACAAAACTTTCTCGGTTACTATAGTTTTTCCTGTGCTTGTAAAGTGTTCGGCTCCATTCTTATGTTTTGTACATACTCAAGAACTTACTTTAACTTCAAATTTTCTCTGAACAGCTAAGTACTTGGCAATAAACCTGGAATATGCATACACAATTTCTGCCATTGCCTAAGTTTTGGTGGTTGCTCACATTTGTTTATTTTTTGGCAATGGATTATGGTTCTTAATTACCATCAGTAGTCAAATAACTGAATGAGATTATAGAGCAGTGCTGTAAAAACTGTTCAAGCTAGCTATGATCCGTACATGTGTGGATATCTTTGAAAACAGTCACCTCATTCATTAACCACTGCAACAGACTCCAACTTTACCACTATTTAGTTTTTGAAATTAATGCAGCATTCTCTACCTAACTGAAAAGTTGCTTTGACTGCCTCTTTCTATAGTTTAAAAAAAAAATAACATGAAATAGTTGACCGTTGTAATGTATTCTAAACTTGGAGCAGATCTATTGGCTTATTTGAATTTTTGTTTTCTGCTTGAGTAGCAAATCGCAGATGCCCACAAGGGAGTCTCATTAAACGGTGCCACAGGAGCTTGCTGTGCTGTGCAGGGTTGTAGTGTTGCAGACCTCCATCTTCAATGTGGCTTCTCAGCCTCGGAGGTGATGCACAGCCGGCTTTTGACCTCTTGACTACAGCTATTAATTCCAACAGCGAGTTCTCCTTTGTCCCTGCCAGGTTTTGTATTAGCTGCCATGGGAAAAATTGAGCATTTTAGATAGTTGATTTATCATAGTGAATTGATTGTAGCTTTAACTGTGGCTTTGTTGGAGTACAGTTGTCCAGCAGTGAGGTAGCATGATGATGGGGACTAAACCAAGGTGTGGTCACTGTTGCTGTGAACTGCTGTGATCGTGTGCAGTGGTGCTTGCCTATAGCTGACATGCTGGGGGCAGAGAAGGATGTATGGTAGCGATACGTATGCTTGTCAGTGAAATACGGTCTTCTCAGCCAGGAGCTGGATGCTTCTCAGCTTTGTTCTGGTAGAGCAGCCCTAGAGTAGGGAACTGACAGCTTTTGAATGCAGGGATGTGCAGGTGGTCTTCCTGGTGGCAGGTTTTAATAATTTTTAATCTGATGACTTTGAGACTTATTCTGTCAGAACAATTTTGGAGCATTTTTAAGCTCTTCTGAGTTATTGTGAAGGCTGCAATGCATGTCTGGAAGATAAACTACTTTTGGTAGTGTTTTCAAAGCATAAGGTCTGGTGTACAAAAGTCATCTTTGGGTGCGAGAGAAACAAAAGGGTGCTGTGGTTAGAGTATGAGAATATCTGGGAAAATTAGTCTCTAATGCAAGTTGGTATATACACCAAGCTTGAAGACTGAAATCTTTGCTCGGGCAATATGAAGCATCTTACCCGTTTTCATGGATGAAGCAGCTTCCACTGGAAAAGATACGGGAATAGAAGAGCCTGCTTCTGGCTCTTTCTTGGTTGTAGTGGTGGACAACTAGTCAAAGACAGTATTGTGTAATAAGGTTGGTGACTAAAGTCTTTGAAGAAACTTAAGTAAGTTTCTGCCTGTTGCGGAACTGGTGACGTAAGACTTGACCTTAGGAAATGGAGATATATTTGGAGATCCAGAGCTTGAACTTGTTTATAGATAGTTTTGAGGAGTTGTCACCACAAAATACAGAGCTGATGGTGCAACACTTCTGCCAGACACAAATCTGTTCTGGAAGTAGCAATAAAACCAAGGTAAATTTTAGGAAGCAGTCCTTCTAGTGAGTAAGTCCAGAGCTATTTGCTTGCAGTCTTGATTTGTAGGTAGGTATCCTAAAAACTATGACTACTGAATAGGCCCCCTATTCCAGGCATCTGTAAAAGCTAGCTTTTTCTCCCACAAATGCTTTCTGACAAGAGGCCTGTGATAAATGCTTGGCAGCCATGTCCTCTGTGGCAGTAAGCAAAAATGTATAGGATCAGGAGTGTGAATAGCTTACTCTTGAAGAATCCTTCTGTTCACTTACAGGTTCGTTTCATGGTGTACAGTGTAAGAAAGTGTTTAAGAATATGCCTGTGTTAAGGGCAAAAGTTGGGGGCGGGGGGGAGTGAAGCAATGTTTTAAATAATGCCAGCAGGCTCTAAGCTTTTGTCTTTGTGGCTTGTTTAAGGAAGGTAAAAATGATTAAAAATTGGTACGCTGTGGAAGGGTGCATAGAAAAGATGTTTCTTGACATCCTTCCAAAATTACTATTTAAAGACAATTTTGTAATGTTAATGTCCAACAGCATTCTGGTATCCTCAGTCTTCGTTCGTGTGGAACAGTTCCGGCCCTCACCTACAAATTAGTTTGCGATACTTCATGGAATAAAGTCAGTATCAGGAGGAGACACGGCAAGACAATTACCTCTAAATTTCTGACCAAAGTATGCCCACACAAAGTGCTGGCCCTTGAGAGAAACACCTCAGAGGACGCGTGAGGCTGTGTGCAGTGCGCACACTCCACCCGTAACACCATAGATGCACACCAAGCACACTTCTATAAAAAAGCCCGAGATCCTCGTCTCCAAAACTGAAGCGTTTCTGTAGCGGTTGGGCCCGCTCTGGAAGGTGCGTTACCAGCATGGAGGGCAGAGCTGGATCTTGAGGCCATGCCAGCTGTCTGCAGGAGAAATGCTTGAGAATAGTCACCTTGAAACTGCATGGATGAAAAATATGTGGAATTAATGACAGTCCTGGAGGTTTTAACTTAAATATGAAATGTGGGGCTTGAGCTCTAACTGCGTTTCTGGTGTTGCGCAGTGTGGCAATGCGTGCCTGGGCTGGGCGCAGCCGGTGAGCCCGGGGAGGCTGTGAGGGGAGGTGGTGTGACGGGGGGCAGCAGCCAGGCCTGCTCGGGCAGCCTCCAAGATGGCGGGTGGGCTGTGGAAAGCTCATAGCCTGTGGTGGTAGCGCCCTGGCTGCTGTTAATTTCCAGTGGGGGCCTCACTGTCCTGGTGGAAAAATACCATCGCCCCGCGGGAGAGGGGCGCGGGAGCTGCAGCCACGGAGTTGGTGTGACTTGTGACGGTGGCTTAATTTATAGCTGAACGAAAGGTCGATAGGCGGGTCCTTTCCCCGGTCACCTCAGCCGGGGGAGGAAGCGCGGACGGTCCGA
>NW_009611537.1:0-7869 GCF_000690535.1 Cariama cristata
GCCTGGGCACCCGCGGGGCTGAGCAAAGTGTCCCCGCTTTCCGTGGCGTGAGGAGGACCAAAATGCCGACCTGGAGAGGAAGGGCGGCAAATGCAGGCTTCGCCCTTTGCGGCCTGTCACTGCTGTAGGCGCAGCCGCTGATCCCCTTGCCAGGGAAGCTGACAGGGGCTTTTGTGGCCCGGTCGTGGGTGCCCACGGGCAGCCGGGGTAGCTGTTGTGTTCCGGGAGGTGCGTGCTGGTCCTCAGCTCTAGCCACGGTAACTTTAAAAGGACTCAAAGGACGTGGCGGAGCTCGGTTTTCATCAACTGTTGTGAAGTATTGCACCTGAAGGAATTTGGATTCACGGTTCGCTGTGCTCTGCCGTAAGTAAACTAAGCACTTTTCTCTTGTCAGCTGCTGACTGCTAAAAATGTTCCACAGCCCAGAGTCCCCCAGTATCAATTAGCAACCTGTGGGTGCTCAGCTGTGTACCTATTTTGTGCATTTTGCATGAAGCTGTGAGGTGCATACTTGCTATTTACTGTGTATTTGAGTGTGTATTCCCACATCTATAATCTTAATTTGTGAAAAGGGAGGTTGTGGCCGACAGTGTGCTATGATTTTTATTTGAGAATGCTTTATGATTTTCATTTCCTTCCCAGAATTGTTTGAGAAGAAGAACTATGAGCTGAGAATAGCAGGAGGTGCTGTGAGGGATTTACTAAGTGGAATGACGCCACAAGATATAGATTTTGCCACTACAGCTACACCAGCAGAGATGAAGGAAATGTTCACATCTGCTGGTGTTCGTCTGATCAATAACAAAGGAGAAAAACATGGAACCATTACTGCCAGGGTTGGTTTGTGTTTTGACTTGGATCTTTTCTAACTGTATCTGTGAACGTGCAGCATGTCAAATAGCAAACTGGTAGCATGCTCCTTCTTTGTTAAAGGATCACCGTAAGAGTTTAAATGAGACCCTGCTTTAAAGTATGGAGTGATTTTTTTGTTTACTCTTTCTTTGTGGCGTTCAGTCAATTACCATATGCATGTCACCTCTGCATAACCCATTCATGCTGCTGTGTCATCACTAGAAAAGACAATATAGGCTGCCCACACGTTCAGATAACCTGCGGAAATTGATCCTAGTATTTCCTGCTCCTGATTTCCCAAGTCTTGCTTCCTCTACCTTGCTTGTCCCTCTGCCTCTTATTCCATCTTCTGCAGGAAGATTTCTGCAGGCTATCTAGAAAATAAATAATGCAGTGATTATTTTCAGATGTTTGTATTTCTTGATTGTCTGCTCTGTATGAAAATGTGGGATGTTAGTTTGCATATATCCAGCTTGAGCACTAACTGTATACAAACATGAGGCTGAAAAAATATACAGCCTTTACATTTACATTCATGATTGGGTGAAGTAACAATATCTGTGGGATTTTCAGCTCCATGAACAGAATTTTGAAATTACTACTCTTAGAATAGATGTTGTCACCGATGGACGACATGCAGAGGTGGAATTCACCACTGACTGGGAAAAAGATGCTGAAAGGAGGGATCTGACTGTCAATTCCATGTTTTTAGGTAAATTCTTTCAAAAGCAAATGTTTAGGTGAAACACTACATTTCAAATTAAGCCAGTAAATTCTGTTTCAGTTTTGTTTGTACTGCTATCAGCTGAAAGGTCTGTACAAATATGTGAGATGATCTGACAAATCAGGTCAAATCGCACAACTTGTCTTCTGTATTTTCAAATGAGAGTGTTTAATTGTGCCAACCATGTTTGTAAATTCATGTTCTTCTATTTTTTTTCTTTTCTTAGGTTTGGATGGGATGCTGTATGATTTTTTTAATGGATATGAAGACTTGAAAACCAAGAAAATTAGATTTGTAGGAAAGGCAAGTGAGAGAATACAAGAAGATTATTTACGAATCCTAAGATATTTCAGGTACTAGGTTTCGCCTTTCCTAGATAAAGAAATGAACTAAGCATTGTAGAATGTTTCAGGATCGTGCAAAAAGAGATCAGTAATGTAAAAAGAGTTGTAATTGTCATATTGTTAAGTTTCCTCTTGTATTTCAAATTAGAATATTTAACACTGTCATGGCATTCAGTCTCTGAATAGCAGTAATAAATTCTTCTCCCAAGTAACAAGCGATAGGATGAGAGGAAATGACCTCAAGTTGTGCCAGGGGAGGTCGAGATTGGAGATTAGGAAGAATTTCTTCACCAAAAGGGTTGTCAGGCACTGGAACAGGCTGCCAAGGGAAGTGGTGGAGTCCCCATCCCTGGGGGTATTTAAAAGATATGTAGATGTGGTGCTTAGGGACATGGTTTAGTGGTGGTCTTGGCCCTGCTGGGTTAACAGTTGGACTCCATGATCTTAAAGGTCTTTTCCAATCTAAACGATTCTATGATTCTAAATGGAGTAATTGTTCTCAATCTAACATACAAAGGTTTTACTTGGACAGGTTTTATGGAAGAATCGCAGAGAAACCTGGTGATCATGAACCTACTACACTGCAGGCAATTAGAGAAAATGCCAAAGGTTTGGCTGGAATATCAGGAGAAAGGATTTGGGTGGAACTGAAAAAAATCCTTCTTGGAAACCACGTCAATCACTTGGTTCAACTTATGTATGAGCTGGATATTGCCCAGTACATAGGTAAAGTGAAATGAAGATTGATTTCCTGTTCCTGTGTGGTATACAAACAGAACTGCAGCGTGGCAAAGGGAGATAAAACTTGGTTTTACTCAGAAAGAAATTAGCTGGGTTTTTTTTCCTATGTTAACATCCACATTTCTTATTAATGGTCTTTCTCGCACTTTTTTTGTGTATATTCCTGTAGGACTACCACTTGATGGAGATTTAGAGGAATTTGCCAGAGTCACAAAAAATATTCAAAATCTGTGTCCAAAACCGATGACTGTTCTGACATCATTGTTCAAGCTCAAGGATGATGTTACAAACCTTGATCTAAGGCTGAAAATCTCAAAAGAAGAAAAAAACCTTGGCCTTTTTTTAGTGAAGCACCGGCAAGAGTTAACCAAGGCTATGGGTCCAGAACCACTTAGACCATATCAGGACTTCATAATGGATGTAAGTGTATTTCATGTTTATTTTGTTCTTCATAGTAAACTGAATTTCCAGTTTTACAGCGCAGCAGAGGGGACAATGCCTAGTGGAAAGAAAGGGCCTTAAAGAGTCAAGTAAGAGGCATTTCGTCAGCAGGCTGGTTCGTTGGTCTTGGGCAATTTTTTTGCCAGCGTTTTAAAGACCATGATATTTTCATTAGAAAGATGGGATGTACTGAGCAAAAGTATTAGCCAAATTTAGTTTGCTCCCAGTGTAATATTGTCGCAGTAACTGGAAGAATATCTGTCTGTATTATAGATACCCATTCCAGTTAACTAAGGTGAGGTGCGTTGGTTTGTTTGTTTGTTTTTCCTCTGGAAAGGGGACTAGAAATTAATAAAAGCTATTGCAAATGTCCTGGCATGTCTCTGCAACATAAAGCAGAAACTTCAGTATGAAAAGATTCTCTTCCTTTAGTAGAATTTAGTTTTGCAAAAGGATAAATAGCAGGTATTTCTACTTGGGTTCAAAAGCTTTTTTCTTTCCCATCCAAAATACTGAGGCTTTAAATTCACGTTTAAGAAATTATTTAGAACAAACACAAAAATCCCACTGTATTTTTAGCAGTTCTTAGCACTTTGCGTTCTGTAGCAGTTTTTTGACTGGATTTAAAAGGCTACCTTTCAGTCAGGCTGAAAAATGTCATATTCAATCATCTGAAACAGAAGTTTCTTGTGAACATACCTAGGGACTAACAGTTTGCTGTCCTGTCCCAGCTCATCTCCCCTTCTGCATTAAAACATGAGACAGGATCTGGACCTCAAGAGGCTCCAACTTTTTATGTGAAATTCAGCTCCTTGAATCCTGTATTGAAAGCCAGTGCGATTCTTGGAGCATCGGTATCTGTTCTTCGTGAGGAGTACTGTTAAGTAGGCAACCTGTGATGTTCTTCCACAGCAAAAGTCAAGTAATTTTCAGGTGAAGTTCTGCAGTTTTATTGCAGTCTCTGAGCCTGAAGGCAAGAGACAGCAGTGTCTGCAGTGAGGCCTGTCTCCCACAGGATAGGTAATAGTTCCTCTCTGGTTGGAGGTTGAAGATAATGGTTACAGCTGGTGCTTGGAATTCAAGAAGTTTCCAAGGATCTCCCAGAGCATCCAAGTTAGGACTGAGTTTTAAAATAAGATGTCCTGGGAATAATGCAATGTTGAGCATGGTTTGAGCTATTTTCTGCTGTTTTATAGCGAATCGTCTCTTTTTTTTTTTTTTTGTCTTTTAGTCTAGGGAAGCTAATACAAATTCCAAGATCTGTGAGCTTCTAAAATACCAGGGAGAAGAACATCTTTTAGGAGAAATGCAGCAGTGGACTGTTCCTTCTTTTCCTGTTAGTGGCCATGATATAAGAAAAATGGGTGTGTCTTCTGGAAAAGAAATTGGAACAGCGTTACAGCAGTTAAGGGAGGAATGGAAGAAGAGTGGGTACCACATGGATAAAGAAGAACTGTTAAGTTGCCTGAAGAAGTTGTAGAAGTGAATAACAGTAGAGAACTGTTTGTGCACTGTTCTAAATGTAACTGAGATACCAGTAAATATTTTGTCATGTACTCGCAGCCACTGGAGAGTTTGTCATAAGATCTTCGGACAGCACGGTCCTCCTGTTAACTAACTTGTAATTTCTGCAAGGAGAGGTTTTCATTTTGTAGTAATGTAAAGTGTTAATTTGCCAGATTCCACATTCTCTACCTCTTTTCATTGTATTTTAATGATAAATATTTACTACTTTATCTTGACTGTGGGGCATCAGGTGATGCCAAGATTTTTCTTGTATGCATAAATCTAGCATAGATTTTTTTGCTACATAAAAAAAAACCAACCAACCAAACAAACAAAAAAAAACACCACAAAAAAACCCTAAAAACCAAACCCCCCCCAAAAAGGTGTTTCTGTCCTCTAGATAGAACTCATTACACTTTGTCTAACTTTTTTTGTAGCGAAAGCTACAAGCTCTTGCAGGTCCCAAATAGTCCTACCATGTAAAACCAGTCTGTTTTCTATAAAGATTTTTATTTTCTGTAATGCCAGTATCAGTTAATCTAAAACTGATAAAAAGGGTGACTTGGCTGAGTCAGTATCATGAACTTCTGGTCTTCAGTAGTTTTTCAGTAACTTGTTTATCACTGAGTCAGTAAATGCATAGAAAACTGGTGAAGGGTTCTACAGTGTGTTTTCAACTCTGTGTGTGAAGCATACTGTTAATGGTAATAGTAGAAGGGGAGGGAGATCCCTGCCTTCCCTTGACTCCCACTTCCTTTTCCTTTCCCCGTGAGGTAGAAGTAGAATCCAGGTGATGGTATCGGTGTGGCTAAAGAGAGTGAACCTGAGCTAAGTCCTGTAGCTCTGTCACCTTCAGAGCAGTAACGCTCAGGAAAGCGCCGGTGCCTTCGGTCATTTTTCACACATCTTTTCCTGGAACTGTCAGCAGTGAGACCTAGAGGCGTTCACCTCCTCTCTGCTTTGCAGGCATTCTCTTTGAATCGGTAGGGTTATTTTAGGGAGAAGTCTGACATCCCTACTGTGATCGCACCAGGATCTTCTCTGTGTTGCTTCTGTGATAATTCTCCATATGTTTCTTCTATCTATCTGAAGAGCTCCGTATTAAAAAGGCACTCTGAATGAATGCAGTTCAAAAGGGAATTCTAAATAATTTGCCCCTTCAAAATTAATAAAGAAATGTATCAGTAACATTTTGGAAAATGAGAGAAGGGGTTTGATGGGTGGGGAGAAGGAAACCTAGACAAGGAGGGAGTTGTTTGCATGACTCGTACTGGGCTCAGCAAAGAGTTTGTGTTCTGTTTGAACAGTAGCCATCAATGAATGCTGTCGGAGATTGGTTTTTGAAGCAGTGCTGTTCCTGGCAGGTCTTAATGAACATGTGTGAACAGCCCTGGCTTGTTTTGGTGTGCTTTGAAAGAAAAAACCCAAAGGAATGGCTCTAACTGACAGCATCTCTTGTGTATACAAATTTTATTGGAGGTGTTAAGTTTCCTACAAAACCATGGTAACTAATAAAATTGTTTGGATTTCATGTTCCTCGGATATCATTTTGCAACACGAGATGGCAGTAACAGCAGAGCAGTGCCACAAAAAAAATCAGCATTTTATGCTTTCATATAGTTAACTTGCCAGCTGCCTTTTGTTTATTTCCTAGGAAGTCAGTTACTTTAAATAAATCATTCTGAAGGTAGGAACGCGGGGAAGACAGCAAGGGAAGGAAAAAAAAAAAGTGCTGTTTTTCTCTGTTACTAAGGCAAATGTCCTAAGAGCATGACGGTGTTTGATATACTTGCTTAATTAAATTGCATCCTCCTTGTGCAATTTATTGAACTACTGAAATCTTGGGAGGGAGACAAGTAATAAAATCTAGCAGTATAGAATCATGTAAAGAACACTTCACAAAACTGGATCTTTAAGGCAATGTCTGTGGAGGTGGTAAAATATTAGCAACTACACTTCACGTTACCCAGAATTGTCAGGGTCAAACTCCCCTGGGAGGGAGGATTTTTTAAGGACATGAGTTTGAAACTTTTGCAATCTCTGGCGTTTGTGAAAAACAGCACAAACGTTATTCTGAAAGCATCTTAATTAAACGGTCCTGCTTTGAATTCAGTGCAGTTAGCACGTTTGTTCAAATGGCTCATTGAAAAATTGTGTTATGCTTCAGTTTTCCAGTTGATCTGTGGAGCATCTCTGTTTCACTGTATTCCAAAGAAAGTAAACCCTCGTAAAATGAAACTGCATTAAATCAAAATAACAGCATATTTTAAGCAAGCAGTACCAGCTTGAGTGCTGGGAAAATGATGTGTTTGAATAAACACTTTTTATAGAGTATGAACTATTTCAATATCAAAGCGGGAGATAAGAATTGAAGCAGTTTTTGATACATATGTATGGGCGAGTAAAGTACTCTTCTCCAATGGCTTACTTGACTAATTAACGATATTTGCAATGTGTTTTAATTAAAGTTACACATCAGGAAAACCCGCGTGGCTTCGCAAATTGATAGCTGTTCCTGGCTCCCCAGCCCTTTCCAAAACTGCCTGCCAGTACGGATGTTTGTTTGTTAAAAGGCCATCCCTCTTTGGGTTTGTTGCAAAAAGAGTGAAAAAGCCCAACACTTCCTGTACGCCCTCGCCTCCTTGGGGGAGGGTGCGGGAGGTACCCCAGAAGTTTGCAAGGAATAAGGAAACAAACTCTTATTCCTGTGGGTAAAGTTAATTCTCATTCAGACTGGAGCCCCTCTGCAGAGCAAAGCCCCTCTGGGCACCCAGAGCCCCTCGGTATTCGGGGCGGGGGTCCTCGTGCCCCTCACCTGCTCCCCTGCTCGTGCTCGGAGGGCACCGCCTGTGAAGGGCAAAATGGTAAATAATACAAACTGCTTTCCCTCGCAGGTGGCTGCTGAGGATTAATGAAGGTTTTTACCGCTCGCTCAAGATGTAATGACCTGTAAAAATGATTAAAAGCCCGGCTTGGCTTGGCTGCAGTCTCAGGGGCAAGGGCAGGGGTAACAGAGATGGAGGAGAGGAACCCAGTGACCCCGAGTGCCCCAAGGGGAGGGCAGGGCCCCCCGGCGCCCGCCCGCTCGGGCTGCCTGGCCTTCCTCGCCTTCCTCACCTTCCTCGCCAGCTGTGAGGTCCTCGTTTTACACACACCACGTCCCCAATCTAGCAAGGGCTCCTAAACTTAATATAAATAAATAAACATAATATATACATGTTACATATTGTGAATATATTATAAATAAAAGAATATTAAATA
>NW_009611538.1:0-14191 GCF_000690535.1 Cariama cristata
CCATGTCGGCGACAAAGATGTTAAACAGCCCCAGTCCCAATCACGACGCCTGAGGAATGCCACTCATCACCGATTTCCACTTGGATGTTGAGCCACTGACTGCAACTCTTTGAATGCGACCATCCAGCCAATTCCTTACCCACCAAGTGGTCCATCCATCAAATCCATGTCTCTCCAATTTAGAGACAAGGATATTGAGTGGGACAGTGTCAAATGCTTTGCACAAGTCCAGGTAGATGACCTCAGTTGCTCTTCCCTTACCCACCAACACTGTAATCCTGTTGTAGAAGGCCACCAAATTAGTCAGGCACAATTTGCCCTTAGTGAAGCCATGGTGGCTGTCACCAACCACCTCCTTATTTTCCATGTACTTTAGCATAGTTCCCAGGAGGATCTGCTCCATGATCTTGCCGGGCACAGAGGTGAGACTGACTGGTCTGTAGTTCTCCAAGTCTTCCTTTTTTCCCTTTTTAAAAATGGGGGTCATGCTAATGTACAGTCCTACTAGTGCATCAGCACCTGTCGCCTGGATTGATGCTACAGAACATCTCAGAGAAATCCTGTAGCAAGGATAGTCTTCCTTATCACAACAGTGTTCTCTGCTCTTCCAGAGACACCATCTCCCCCAGTTTGGCCCCCTGTTGCTAACATTATGCCTTTCCACCACTTCTCTTTGCACAAGATATTGCTGATTTCTTCCAAGAAAATGTAACCATATTCATTTCCCCACAACTCTCCTTTTATCCTCCCATGTCACCAGATCAGAATTTTTCCATCTTCACAGGGGCTGATCTTGCTTCCAGCCTAGGACAACAAATGCCACCACTGCTATGACAGAACAAAACAAAAAAATCCCAACAATCCCACCACCCCCTCAAAAACAAGCAAGCAAACAAAATCCGTCAGCCAGAGTTTATTCCATAAACAAGAGAGGAAAAAGAGCATTCAGATCCCTGAACAAAATACCTCAGCATCCTTTCAGAGCAAGCGTCAGTGCTTCCCTCAAAATAATCCAGAGGGGAACGACTAGCTACAAATGCAGTTCTTCTGCAGGGCCCTTCCTTGGGTAAGCGAGCAGTCCTGAGAGGAACCTCAAACCCTACCTTCTCCTCTTGTGCTGGGGTCTGGTATATTATTGTGCTCCTGGGCTCACTCCCAGCACCAGTTTGGTACAGGACCAGCTGCTCCCCTACATCCTTAAAAGCCTTTGCTCCCTGTTACACTGCTCTCTTCTCTAACTCCTCACTCGCACTGGTGACCCCGTCCCACCTGAGTATGGGCTCTGACGGATGTAGCTCACCTCTGCTTCCATCCCCTCACCTCCCCCTGGTCCTAAACCTCCCGTTCTCCCCTCCCAGTGCAGACCTAAAAGGCTCTCCCAACCACTGACATCCGCACTTAGTCGCTGCCTTCCTGATATGCTTCCATGTTTTCCCACTTCTTTCCATCTCAATGCTTTCTTATTGCACTGGTACACTAAGAAGGCCTTCAGAAACACCTTTAGAAAAGGTCTGCCAGCACCACCATCTATGAAGCCATACTGCAGCTTCTCAGTTTCCTTCTACCCTGCCGAAATGCCTTTAGGCTTTGACCCAGACCGAGCTCCTCCTCGGGGTGGGAATATTTGTTTGCTCAGAACCTATTAGCACCTGGTCCAAGAGCAACCTTCTAAGTGCTACAGAAATTAATAACAACTATTCAGTCATCTGTGGCAGAACATTTCACAGCTTGACTGCATTATATGAGGAGATATTTCTTTCCTGTTTTGTTTTTAAGTATCCCTTTCACTCAACTGTCTTACTGGCCTTTGGGCTAAGTGGAAGGAAAGGAGAAGACTGCACAGAAATCTTAAGATGGATAAACAGAATGGCAGTATTCCTTGAAGGCAACAGCTTTCATGCTGAAAATAATTTTGTCTGAACAATTACTGTTTTAATTCCTGGCTCGGTACACAGAGATTTCAAAGCCGTGATATATAAGTAATTGTGTTTTTTCCTGAAGCTCAGTAAAACTAGTCATAAATCTGCATCAGTTTAAAGAGTTTCAGGCCTCCACCTCACCGTTTACTCACTGCTACATTTTCTTTTTTCCTTTTGACATTTTCAATACAAAACTTCAGCCTGTCATTTCAAACTACTCATTCAAACTAAATTTAACTTTAAAATAGACTGAAAGCAAAAAGGAATTTTTTTTTTCAAGCCAGTGCAGATTTGTGGGATCTCTGTTTCAGAAAAAAAACCTGAAGCCAAAATTACTTCCATCTCTCCATTTTTTTCGCATCCTCAACAACCCCAAAAATGTTTTTAGCACAACTGCAGTCTGCAAGCAACTGCCTTAGCCTGGGTAGTACATCGTCTTCTCTTGGTTTGCAGTGCTTCACAAAATGGACCACTGTTAGCGTTATTTTTCCACCAGCGCTACCGGTGCCATTGCCACAGGAGCCCCACTGTAGATGCCCGAGTGCCATCTGATGACCCTCTACCTCTTCATGCCCTGCACCTGCCCAAGCACACCTTGGTGGCACGGAGCTCCACCAAAGCACAGCCTTGGGCTACGTGCCCAAGAGCCGCTCCCACACAAAGCTGTGTGGGCAGACCGCCTGAGAAACCTCCCTGCAAACCCTACGGCCACATCCCATGTGCAACAGCCAAGGTATTCCAGGTGCCCTTCCCACCACCATCCATCAGCCCCTATAGAGTTTCTGTGAGCAGACGAGGGCAGGTCTACGAAGCTCAGCGTTGACGCAAGCCGTACTTTAAACACAGAGACCAGCAAAAGACATCTAAGGCGCATCCTGACCTTGCAGACCACATTAGATCTGCAGAGCTAGGCTGAGCTGGGCTCCTTTCTTGGCACCATGGGCACCATGGGCAAGAGGGAGAGGGCATGGCTTCCCACACTTGAGGCAGACTTTGTGACCCTTACACCTTCTGAGGCTCTGGCAGATTGAGTTTCCTGGGGTCTGGACTTGTCCTCTCCGCAGTCCCAGCGCCGTGCCCGTGGCTCACCTCTGCCTGACTTGCAACATTGCTTTTTCCACAGCATTTCGTCAGACTCCCATAATAATTCGGTCCCATACTCTCTTTCAGGCTGTCTTTGCCAACCCTGTTGTGACACTGTGTGTTGGAGCAACGTGTACCCATCCATAAGCTGCAAAACTATTTAAAGTGGTCATCTCTGCAGCTTCTTAAGCAGCAAAGACTGCAGAATAACATGTCAGGGAAGATAATCTTTTTGCAGGTAACAGATGTATGTCCTTTGCACATAACAAGTGTTACGTATTTGCTGGGAATACACCTCAAACTTTTGCTCGGCGTGTAAGGTCGAGAGCGTGGAGGGAATCATAGTTGTTATGGGAAAAGTTATATAGGTAAAAGGTTAAAATAATGTCATTGGCTTGGGCTTCCCGCAAGAAGGCAGCAGTTATCTGACATCAGAGTTAACCATTCACAAATGCTGAGGTGCCCTGAGGGGACAAACCAGGATTGTGCTGCTCCCATTGGTACGGATAGTTAGACGTTTCTCAAGAGAGGATCGTTGAGGCAAGAGGTAACCTAATAAAGAAGGGAGGAGGTTAAAAAAGACGGCTTTCATTTTCACAATAATGGTACAACCTGCACAAGATGCCCATTAAGTGATTCTACCTTCAAAAAAAAACCCAAACAAAAACCTCAGTTCTCCCAGGCATACGACAAGCACATTTTTTAATGACAAATGCACAGAAACATTAATATTCTTGCATGTTAATATTCACGTCTGCACGTTTCAACACGCTAATTCACCCATGCTTCTCTCTGTTGGCCCAGGGCCCACATAAATATAATTATCCATGTCATGTTTTATAGGTGGGCCCCTATATCTAAAGGCTAACCAGATCAGGCTGGGTTTACACAACCCGGTCAAAGACTGGAGGAGCCCCTGCACAGCTGTCTGGCAGCTCAAGAGGCTCTTTGGTCCCACCAAAATCCTTCTCACAGCCTTTATCCCAAGCCACAAAATGTTCTCAACATGTTGCTGAGGGAAACCATGCGCATCACACCAGTCCACACAATTTTAACTCAATTACCCATCATACATGTCTACTGCTTGGAAAGCTTATTTGTGTTGTATTATTTGTAAAAAAATCTGTAAACAGTGCTATGATTCCATCTAAAACAGAGATTCACACATTTGCAGGCAGAGGTGCCCTGAAGCTCTTTTAGCACCATACCATGATGGCATTTTTAAACAATTTTTTTTAGAATCAATCATAGAATCATAGAATCATTATGGTTGGAAGAGACCTCAAAGATCATCAAGTCCAACCGTTTTCTTAAACACATTTAAAGTGTAAAAATACCCATTTGTTCTTAAAATCCGTTATTAAATATAGAGACTTTTTAGTGAAAACTTCAGGTTAAAATGCAAAGTGCAGACTGACTCAATCACAGTAATACGTATTCAGCTAAAACTCCTGATTTCAATGACAGAGTTTCTTAAGTTCCTTCTTAGCAGAGGGCTAAGTACCTAGCTTAAAAGCTACTTGCAAAGCAAGTAAACAAACTGGTTTAAAGACCACCACACCCTTCTTACCCGGAAAGTCTCTAGCTGCAAGGCATAGATCAAAAGAAACACCTGGCAGAAAATTCAGAAATGGCGATGCTTCTAGGCATCCCACCTCAAGTAATTCCTAAGACATTACATTTACACTACATTTTGGGTCAGTATTCCTCTTTCTTTTCGCACCTGCAAAAGGGAAAAGAACTGCCTGAAGCACAAGAGAAACAGAACAAGGAGGTATGATTGCAGGTGGATCAATATTATTTTTCAGTGCTGAAATGTCAAAATAAACCAAGTTTGCTCTGCAAAGTCCACCTGAACAAAATACGTTGCCCCACTAAAAACATCTACTGGTTCCATCGATGTCTTCCAAGGGTCGGCCAGCTCACTGTGTTACCAAACAAAACACATCAGTCCGGCCACACCGTCTCCGCGGCTCAATTCCTCTTGAGCCATCAGACCTCCTTTCTTTTCGCCGGTCCTCCCTGGACTGCCCATCACATCCATGTGCAGAGCGAGAGGGTAAAAGCGCGTCATTCTCGAAGGGAAACAGATCTTTATTAGGCTGCTGTAAAACTAGTCCTAGTGCTGCACAGGTAGAGCTCAGACACCGAAAGAGCCAGATCTCCGTCAGAATCCCAACTCTTAGTGTTTATTGAACCCAGGAAAAGAACCTAGGAGAATCATCTTGGAGAAGACTTAACCTGTGCTTTACCTACAAGCCCCACGTCCCAGCAAAAAGGAAGGTGGTCAGAAGTCACCCTAATTTCTGGTAGCAGGCAGCTCAAAAGCACTTTCTAGGAGCTTCCAGTTAACCAAGGCAGATGAAGCCAACTGTGAAATGTTACACAAAAGAACGAAGAGTCAGGTGCCCCATAAAATTGAGGCCTGTAAGCAGTACGGTTTTAAGTACAAAAAGAAATGGGAAAGAGCAAGAGGATCTGTGACTGGTGGGAAGTAAAGAGCTACCTTTGAGAAGCTCACTGAACCTCTAACAAGAGACATAATTCACATCTGGGACAAGAAGACATTTAGCAAGATGCTACAGGGAGATTCAGAATTAACTTGGGACAAAGCAAAGAAAATCGGCTGGCCAAAGAAAGGCATCCCCGTCACGTTGACACATGGCAACTTTACAGCGTACAGCAATGCTCTGGTACTGGCGAGCTCAGAGGAGAATCTAAAGTAACAGGTGAAAGCAGATGTGAATCAGAGAGACATGAAGGAGAGCAGTGCCAAAGTCCACAAGAAATCAGGGAATACTCTGGAAAGATGGCCAATGCCAAGTTCTTTTCTGTACTTCATGTGCCAGCATTGTTGTGCTGTTAGGATGCCAAGCCATTGCCAAAAGAGCCTCCCTCTCCCCCCCGCTCCCTTGAAAAATGTTGACTTTTAAAATCCCCAAATAGACAATTTGTGGTTTAGACTACAAACTTGTATAACACGCAGAACAAAAGACCAGTGAAGGGCAAAGTCCAGAGCTGAGCCAACATGTCAATCCAAGTCAAATGCACACTCCTTGGTCTCTCACGGACTATGAACTGCAGGTGTCAGATGAACTACTTCAGACCAAACTCTGAAGAAAGCCATCAAATCTCCTAGCATGGCATGATCTGGCCAGCATTTTTTGGGGCCTTCTTATGGATCTAAAAAATAACTCTCAGAATGAAACCAGGTTTCATCTGAAGGCACAGGAGGCTAATTCCTAGCATGCTACATTAGAAAAGATGAATGGCAACCGTGCAGAACTTGAAAAACCTCCATGAAATGCCTCAGCCAGAAAGCAACACTGATGGAGCAGCAGAAGCAAACGTACCCACCAAAGAAAACAAAAGAACCACGCAGGAAAAGCTACCCAAAGGAAAGCAGGCACCGGTGCGCTGGTGTTGGGAGGAAGGCAGCCGCTGTCTCCTGTCTGCCTGCTGAGGGTCAGCACCGGGCTGCGGTACCCAAGGGTCCCAGCTCTGGATCCTCTTTTGAGGGATGTAAGCTGCCTCAAGCATTGCACCAGGCATCCCTGTGATGAACTGAAGGGTCGGGACCCTGCTCCTCACCTGGGGTGAGGGTCAAAGCTCCTTTTCAAATGCAGCCCACAAATATCAAAAAGTTCAGATCGAGAAAACATGGTTTTCTACCAAAAAGACAGTAAAAATTAGGTCAAATAATGGAAAAACCCAAATCGACTGTTTATTCTAAACCTCATATCGCTGCAACAAGCCTGTATCTGTTGGAAGAGCTTTCCTCATTCTGTGGGAGACACCCTGGACTGTTTACTGGACTTCACAGCATGTTTAGTGGCCAGATCGTCTCACCTTTCATGCATCTTCTTTTCCAAGAACCACAGGAAAACAAAACCCCCTCAGTAACAGCTTATATAGCTGTTCAGCTATTTGCTTATCAAGTTAAGCACTTCACTGAGAAACCTTTCACACTGATTTAAGAGTACAAATTCCACTGGAAAAGAAACAGTCTTAAATGCAGTCTTATTTAGCAAAATACTTAAACAAGCACCTGAGCGTATCTGGTTTTAAATTTCCAAAAATCTTAAGCCTTCTGACAATATGTCTCATGGACACTGAATACTGGCAGTTTGCCTTCAGCAAACTTATTACAAAATACACTTCTATGTGTCTGGAGACTAAAATTTACGCTGCTAAATAAAGGCACTCAAACTCCCAAAATAGTACTGGAAAATTAAGTTCTCAGAAAAGGAGGGAGAACTCTCTGACCCGAAAAAATGAATGACTTCTGCTATCACAGCCGCTGCTGTTAGTGCTCAGTAACTAGGGTGAAATTTAATAAGGATTACAAATGGAGGATTGCTTATTAAGCAATTTACTTCTCCCTTTTACCAGGGTTGGACAGTTCCCTACAGTGCGCCCCTGAGCTTTCTGCCCAGGGTGTTTAAAGATGACTCCGTTAATGCAGCTTCTTTGAAAGACTGTGCTTTAGTGTAATAGATCAAATCAAGAAAATCAGTCTGGTTTTCTTCCTAAATTTTCTTTTAATGTCTTCCTCCATCTCCCTTTACCTGTTTTACATGAGGTCACGCTTTATCTCCCTCTCCAACTCCCTGGTAACAGAACAGCAGCACATTAAAAAGTGCTTCGAACGAAAGAGAAGGTAGGTCCCATGGTTTGGTAAACAAGACAACTTCCAGTCTGTATAAAAGTCATGAATGAAAACTGCTTGTTTTTCTTTTCTGGACTTCCATAGCTTCTCAAAAAAAAAAAAAAAAAAAAAAAAAAGAAAGAAAAGAATTTGAACATTTGCAGTAAGGCTTCCAAAAGACCACGAGCTGGTCTTTTGCATCACTGTCCCCTGAGCGGTACCACGTTAAATGTTCCCAGGTATGTCCCAAATGTCCCCTATAGCACCATACCAAGATGCTCGACCTGGCTAACACGCTTTGCTGCTTCCCAGACACGAGCTGGTACCTCCATCGGGCACTGCAGACCGTACATCCCAGCTGGCCCGAGCTCAGGGTTCCCTGCTCCATGCCCTGCTGCACGGTACACCTTCCTGGGCTTTTGGATTCCTTATGGATCTTTCTCCTTCTAGAACCTGTCTGGCAATTGCTTGTGCTTGCACATCAGCATTAGAAGGTATTTTTGCAGCTCAAGCAGTCTTCTATGTACTCAGTAGCTGTGAACAAAGAAGAAGTCTCTCTCTGTTACCAAACAGATCCCCAAGACCTATTTTAGAGCCTTTGTAACACTGAGGTTAAAGACCAGAGCAGACCGACAGCTGCACAGAAACTTTTGCTCAAATTTATCCTTCATGTAAATTCACTACGTTCAGAAGTAATACAGCAGAGGTGAATTTAACCTGTTGATTCCACACAGCTCTGGAAAACCACAGCCTTCTTCAGACGTTAGCTGCCTTAAAAAATAAGGTTGCATTTTTCCTGGAAATAAATATTTATTCAATGCAAAAACCAGCATAATCATTAACACAGAAAGTTTGTACGGGCACTTCAGTGTTTTAACTCCGTGTTTAGAAAATCAGAAGATGAATATGCAAGGGTAAAGAAAAACATTAAATGGGCTGAAACGGCCAACAAGTGAAAACAGAGGCTTTCAGTCCCATCAGAGACGTAACTTAATGCCCTCTGGTGCTGATGGAATGACTCCAATAGATTCGCATGGACTGTTTTGGAGTTAAAAGGCCCAGTGACTGTGAAATAAAACCAGTTTTGCTCTGAAAGAGAACACCCCAGACTAAGAGTGACGGTAGCCATGGCCCCTTTCCTCCTGCCCGTTGCCCTGCACCGTGCCCAGCCCCTGCCCCAGCACCTTGGCAGTATGGGCTCCCAAGCCCCAGTACTCCTCCATAGACAGCAGAGGGGCACCCAGGCAACATCCTCACACAGAGAAAGTCCAAAATAATAATGTAATAATAACCGTCACACACATTTACATCATAGAAGTGATTGCCATGACTAGGGTGATTCCTAAGACCACCTCTGCAGCAGAGTGTGAATGGTTTGAGAAGCACCCAAGGAGAGGTGAGCGGCGGCAATGCCAGCTCACGCAGAAAGGGTAATAAAGACCATAAATAAAGAACCAGAAACCCCATCTGAAAAGACAACACCAGGGTCGCCCCTACCAATAAAAAGTAGCACATAATGTGTATTGAATCAGTCTGTACTTCTGGCAAGGTACCTAGTATGTACCTTTTAAATGGTTGACATGGCTGATCACAGTAAAGGACTTCTCTCGACCAAGATGAAAATACACCTAAAGGCTTCAGTGCTGACATCGGTAGCAGAATTACTTGGTCAGCCTATTTAGTCTACACACACGGTGTAATGAAAAGCTGGCATTTGTGTTTATCACATAAAAAGGGAAATATCCATAGACCAAGGTTAGGTGAGGATCCAAGTAACAGAACTTACAATGCAGGGAGTTAAAAAACTGTGGGTGAAAACAACTGCTTAATAAAAATAGCACAGTTGTAATATAGAATTAAACAGCCCTGTTCCAGGTGCCATCGGGTGCAGTTGTGTCCATCCAGCCTCTCGTGCACATCCCAGACCCGCTTCCCCTGTCCCCTGCTCCTGTCACAATCATCAAGAGGACAGCACAGATTTTTTCCTTGATGGTCATATAAAATGAATATCCTAGGTATTTAAGCCTGCTTCATAGCCCCTTCATGTTCATCAATCTGTTAGTTCGTCATTGTATTTCTTGACAGTCTCCTTCCCATCCTGCAGAGCAATATCATCTGGGTAACGTGATATTTTAAATAAAGATACTTTTATTACAGACGGAGGTACCAAAAGGAAAAAAGCCAACCCTGCACTCTCCTGATTTCACTTAGAGTTTCACTAATGCTTTTAGCTTTCAGCCAGTTTGAAGCATTACAAGAAAAATCAGCTGATGCACGCTACAGAAATATCTCAAAAAGGAAAAACGTGTCAACATTACTTCACATGCCTCTTCCGATTTTATATCAAATTCTGTTTATTTTGCCGTTGACTTTATACTGATGCATGGCGATTAAGAACAGAATTGAACCCACACGCGGTGCTCCTGTTTTACGCAGCAAACGCACTGAGATGCGTCTCTCGCAGCACTGCCTGTGCTGCTTGCCAATGCTCTTCACTCGGCATTTGCTTTCGAGTACCATCAAGCAGACAGCCACGTTTTCTCATGATTATTTAAAATTGAATTCTTCTTAGGCAGACACAGGTTAAAACACTCTAAGTAAAAGTAACCTGCAAAGGTGCACGTTGAATTAATAACCTGTTTCTATAATATCTTTGGACAGCCTGCATCCGTAATCATCAATATGTGTTTGCTGTAGGTTTTTGCTCACAGGTCCAACACAAACAGGGAAGGTTGTGACCTCCATGAAAACACTAGCAAGAGGAAATAGCAATATGCAGAAGACTGCTTGCTTGTGTACATCCTGGCCACAGGTAAGAGGATGAAGAAGTGGAGGGAGGGATTCCAAAACACGAAAGAGAGGACAGAAAGGGAATGGAAAATGACAGAAGGATGTTGGGAAAATAGTCTTCTAACTTGATGATCTTCCCTTCCTAGTCTGCCTCTTCCCTTCTTACAACTGCCACTGGGTATCCTATGTACCTGTGAATGGTGCTAAACATGATTTACTCCATCAATATAAAATGGTTGTCAACATTTCCCTGGATGCCTTATTAATGAAATGTAATATTTCCTCTCTGCTGATGTACAGTGTTTTGGTAGTTTCCTCAGATCGGGACTCTGTGCTAAGAGAAACTACCAAGCAGCCAGCACCTACCCAGCAAGTTCACCACTTAGACACAAACACCCATCACACAGCCCTGCCCGCAGCAGGCACGAGAGAGGAACTTCCACTGTTTAAACACGAGTTACTCCCTCAGCTTTATTTTTCCTCTCTCCTCACCCTTCTCCCTTGTTACTCACTTAGCTGAGCAGAGGACCCCGCTCCCCGGAGCAGTGGGGTGCTCATCGGCCTCCCCGCCGCAGTGGGAGCTTGGGCAACCCATCCCAGCCCCGTAAGTCAGAGCTGCTGCGACAGAGCTCCTTCCTCACCCTCTTCACACGGCATTGCCAGTTATCAAACTAGGCAGAAGGGATAACTTGTGACGATTCAGGTGCAAGGGTTAAAGTCAATTAATCCTTACCCCTTCTTAACTATGATAAGGTTCTCTCTTCCCAGGTGGTGCACGTTGGCAACCAGGAGCAGAAGGAAGACAGCCTGAAGAAACATGGGGCTTTGCAGATCACGGTCTCCAAAGGGAGGAAGAGGCCAGTTATAACACTGGAGAAAGCTGCTAAGATGCTGTTCCCTGGGATGAACTCTTTCTCTCCTTTCACTGTGTGATTTTAGGTGATGGCACACACTCTGCTAAGTGTGGTACGTTGGTCATAGAATCATAGAATCATTTGGGCTGGAAGAGACCTTTAAAGGCCATCTAGTCCAACCCCCCTGCGGTGAGCAGGGACATCTCCAACTAGATCAGGTTGCTCAGAGCCCCATCCTGCCTAACCTGGTCCTGTACATTTGACTTGTATGCCAAACACCTGCAAGTAACTCCACAGAAACAACACCTTGGGATGTGCTCAGTCAGCAGCCGAGTCTATTGCTTCGTTGGGCTGCCATTTATTAGGTTTCCAAGGGTTTGGGACCATTCTCCTATGGTTTTTCTGGTTGCTCTCGGATCTGTTACACCTACTGCAGGCTGACTGATGTATCTGGAGCAACTCATTGTCCAAGGTGACCAGGATTTTCACCTTTCAAATGCTGCACTCTTAAAGATACCTAAGAGATTCCTCTCTATCTAGTATCAAAAGGCATTGCTGTGGGCTGATTTTAGTGGAGATCAGGTTTTTCCAGATTCCTGGCTTTTGCTGGAATCAGTATGACTCTGATAAGAGTGGGAAAAACTCTTATCAGGTTCCTTCTTCACAGATCTATGCGGCAGTGGGGGAAGGAGGCTGTCAGGACACCAGGGAGGAAAAACAGCCTGACTCGGGTTTAGCCAGATTGTAGGGATCCTGAAGTTACCCTAAAGTTGCTGCTTTACTCCATTACCTGGAAAAACTCTGCTCTGTTGGCACAGCACTCGGCAAGATCCCTGTTCACCTTTTGGAACGGCCCAACTGTCCGGCTAGGGGACATGAGACCTTCCTACCTCTGCAGTTGTCAGCCATAAACGGGGTTATCTTCAAAGATATCTGGGACACACTGAAAAACACAGAAATTGAGAGGATGTACTTTTCTAATGTACTGTACCGCAGCAGACAAACGTCGTCTTCCCATGGAGATGAGGGTAGAGCATTGCTTCTTGTAGCCAATAATTTTGCCGACATCTTAGGGAAGTTACTGGAAAAACCGGCATCTCCAGTACCAAGCTGTTTTTAGGACCATTCAAGATCATTTGAAGAGAAGTGATGTTGAATTTGGAACAATCCTCAAAAGACAGAGTAGCTGTCAGCATGGCTTATACAGAAGTGATTCAGGATCTGAAACGAGCTCTCCCTAGCTCACCATTTTTTCCACCCATATTTTTTGCTCTTCCCCTTCACTCAGCTAAATGGTGAATCACTATCCTCTGACAATCTCATGTTCATGAAAAATCATTTGCTTTCTATTTGGTCCAGAACGTTTCCTTACGATCCATCTAAATCTGGGCTTTGCAAATTATCCTCACGCCTTTGTAAGGTTCGATTTTACAAAGGTGCCTCAAGGACATATTTTTTTACAACAGGCAGTTCTTAGTCTGTAGGAAGCAGTCTGATCAGTAGATAAAATTTTATTACCCAAGCATATTTCTGAAAATACCAGTAGATCACACGACAGACTTTTTGCTGCTGATGATGATGATTTCCTCCTACACCACATGGCAGATGCCAAGAACTTCTGTAACCTTTGCCCTACATAATTCTGAAGGAAAAGTGGTGAAATACGAAGCCGTTGCGCCTAAAGATGATGGTAAGCAGTGTTCATTGCCCTAGAATCAAGAGCACAAGAGGGGTGACCGAGCAAATCAGCTGCACTGTCCGTACGTGAGACGATCTCGTGTGCCAGAATCAAAACCTGGAGTCGTCTGTGTAACTCCGGGGGGAATTTAAATGCATTCATTTCACTAAGTTGCATCGCTGAACACAAGTCAAAGACTCAAGTAGTCTTCCGGGATAAAAGGGAAGGTGGCTGCCTTTCCTTATGTGCTTATTACGTAGGCCAATTAGATCAACACACGTGGTGGTTTGAAGATCTCCTGACTGCAGCCATTCTGCCCGCAGACCTACTCGGCCGTCCCTAGCCCGTGGTCGGTGATGTTCACCGACGAGCATCACAGCTAAGCGCTAGGCATAATGAGATCGTTTTTCTTAATTGACTGGACTGCATTCAGCCTGGCTAATAGAGCAAAAATAGCCACACGCTAGCCTGCTTTAAATTAGATTCTAGCCAGACTGACAGGCCAAAAATCAAATAAACCCGCAAGGCTGCCCTCTAATGCCAACAGCACAGCTCTCCTCAGAAAGCCCTTCCATCAGGTAAGGCTTGATGAGTCCCCAGTCAGACAAACTAGCGTTTTGAATCAATAACTTGAGTGAAAAAACACACATCCTACTTCTTAACTAGCAAACAATCGCCCATTTTGGCATAGAGAGAGAAAAAAGAGAGAAGAGCGATCTCTAGTGCTGCTGACAAATTCTCGACTAAATCATGGTTTTGAACCAAATGTTCTGTTTCTCAATGATTTATATGCTATAACGTTTCCCAATAGTCCTTATTGTTGATGTTGTTATTATTATTACTATTATTTATTTTGAAACTAGGGTGACTCGCTTATTATTAAAAGGCAGTATTTAAAATGCAGCAATGTTTTTTATTTAAGGAACAAACCTAGCAAGAAGCTTATTCAAAGCAAGGTATATCAATTTGTAAAGAACTGGGAAGGAACTACCTTAGGTGACACGATAAATGCCTAACATCGCATGTTTGGATTGCATTAACTGTTATTTTTAGAGCTGCATCAGCTGATGTCCACACCAGGGCCAGCCCCTACTGTCACCCGGTGTAAATCCTGAGACCCCCTGAATCCGGCACTGTTTCATAACACAGAAGTTCATGCATCTGATGACAAGCAAAGTCAATTTTTAGCAGAAAAAGCAGGGCAGGGGAGTCAGGAACC
>NW_009611539.1:0-200 GCF_000690535.1 Cariama cristata
TTCTGCTGGTGGGAAAACTGAGGCACGGAGGGGGATGGGCAGGGAAGTGGCGATTTCTTCACTGCCGAGGAAAGGGCCGGGGCACTTTGGGGCCGGGGGTGCTGGACCGTGGTGTTGACTCAACAGAGAATTAAGCTCGTTAGAAACCAGCCGGGCCCCCGCAAACCCCCTGCCGTTAAATTGCGGCCGTCTCCTTCCCT
>NW_009611540.1:0-1402 GCF_000690535.1 Cariama cristata
TCTGAGGGCACGGGAACCTGAAGCCACAGCTCAGGCTTCCATCTGCCTCTGAGATGTGTTCCCCATCACCAAGTTACATCCTCAGTCCTGAGAGCATTAATGATTTGTTTGTTTGCCTTTTTGTAACCTTGATTTTTTCTTCAGCAATTCCTCTTGCATATGTCCTCCTTTTTTACAGTGACATTTTGAGTATTAATGATGGTATGCATTCTGGATAAATTTGTTTGCTTGCCTTTTTGTTTTGGATTTGTTTGTTTGCCTTTTTGTAACCTTGATTTTTTCTTCAGCAATTCCTCTTGCATATGTCCTCCTTTTTTACAGTGACATTTTGAGTATTAATGATGGTATGCATTCGCATCCATCATATTATAATGGACAGCATTCAGGATCTTCTGGATGTGATCCAAAATCCCGCTGAAGTCAGTAAGAACACGTCTTTGAGAGGGCTTTCAGTTAGACCCTTAGCTGTGAATATTGTCTGCCTTTTCACAAAAAAATGCTGAGTAGCTAGCTGTGGCTTGTTTCATTCAACATACTATACTTCCTTCTATATCTATTGCATTTCTTTCCTTTCTTGACATGCATAAAGGACCTTCGTTGTGATTTGGTTAATGTTTCCTTCTACTGCCTTTATGTAAGACAGTGTGTGCAGTGCAAATACAATTAGAGTGTATTCAGCAGAGTGCATGTGCGCAGCAGTGTTTGGCCTTCCATATGGGTTTTGTTCATTTCTAAGGGCAGGTTGAACATTTTCCTGCGGCATTTTTTTTTCTGTGCAGCAATTACAAATCAGATTTTGCTGAAAAAAATAACCTTATCTTGAGGGTACGTGTCGTGCTGAGGGACGTATCCATAATCTGCTGTTAACTTAAATGGGTTCTGCCATGAATACAGAGTTTATTTTTCTAAGTTGATATATAACAAACTGATTCGTCTTGACAGACTGACTTGTACAGCAGCTTATCATCCAACTGGTTCCCACTGTGGCATCACTTGGGTTTAATTATAAAAGACTGTTTTGAACAGTTGAGAATGGAAAATGTTGGCTTAAGTAAAGGCTCAAATCCCAGAACATCTCCGAAAAATTAAAAGATCTGAGTTGACATGGGAAGACTCACATGCACAGAAGTGTTCCTGAGGTTTAGACCTCACTGATCATCTGTTACACTCCCAGGACGCTTTTTTAAATGTTTAGATATAATTAGTTTTCTCAACTGGGTACAGAGGATGAGTTCTGAAGAGAAGTCTGATGTACAAGCTGAATTATATTAAATACTGTGAAAAGTAAGTAATTTTAATGAAAGCAACCAAGAAGTGTTATTCCCTACTATGCAGCCCTATGTGCCCTTGGCTCTCAGTGTGGACAGTGTTCATCTGGCAAGGGAGCAAATTCCAGATTTCC
>NW_009611540.1:1422-4516 GCF_000690535.1 Cariama cristata
TGGCTGTAGGCAACTTGCCATTACCCATAATTTCTTATGAAACGTATTTTTGTGGTTTGATTTTTGAGTCATGCCATTTTTAGGAACATGGAGGGTGTGTCGGGATAGCACGATGGGTACTTTGTGTGAGGCTCAGCAGCACACCGCCAAGCTTCACATCAGCTTATTTTGTTCTGTATCTTATCTGTCTGTCACCTACCTATGGCTTATGAGTCATTTGCTTTAGGGGCATTTTATAAATCCCCCACAACAGGTGTCTAATACTAGATTTAAGTATAACAGGGGTTTGGTTTTGGTTTGGTTTTACTCTAATTTGCTTTTCTCAGTAGCTTTAGGCTCAGCAAGCCCCTTAATTGTGCATCATCACCTGGAGGCTACTTCTGAAGGTTACCACAATGCTTTAGTCATGTCTTGGTATGTAACATACATTATGTATCTAAGCAGTCCCAAATCCTGGCTTTTAAAGCCCAAATACTTTGATTAGTATTCTCTGTGTATCTATGTGCATGTATATAGGCAAGTAAACCAAAGAGCATGATGTATATGAGGTTTATAAAGGAAGAAACAACACCAAAAGCATGTACAATATTGGGAAATATGACTCAAAATTAAGTTTTGATACAGCCAAATCTTTCTGTATTTGCACAAAAGTCATTGAGCATTACCAGCAAGGCAAGCACCAGGACTGTAATTTCACCACTGTCTCCCTGCTGTAAGACTCACCTTGGCCAACATACACCTGCAGCCTTGTGTGTAAGGGATGTCTGGGTAGGTTCTCAGTTACTCTCTTTTTTCTCCTTCACCAAGCAGCTTTTATTACTGGTGCTTTTATTCCTGGCTCACCAGTTTTTGCTTTGCATAGATAGTTAAGGTGGACCTGTCAAAAGCATCAAGTTCCATTACAGGGAAGGAGGTCAAGGAGGAGCGCTGGCGACAGAGGTACGTGCTGCGGGCACCGCTGGAGCTGAGCACGCGTTACGCATGCACGGTCGCAAACAGATAGGCTGAAGATCTCAAGGAAGCTATGTCAGGGCATGGTCAAATTATTGCAGATGCATAAAACAATAGCTGAAATTAACATTTCGGTATTTTCAAAGGTCACTTTCAGTTGCTCTTTTTTTTTAACTTTGGGTACCTTGCCAGGTTGTGAAATGCAGTGTGAGTAGGTCTGAAAGGGCAGCGCTTGGGAAGCATTTGTAGTGTTAGTAGCTAGGATTTTAGAGTGGCTCTGTTACAGGGTTGTATTATGTATTGTATATTCAATAATCTGCCTGAAGCAAAAAACATACACAGAAAGTTTGCTGTCTGCCTTTAGCTACTGACATCTCTGCTTTTGTTTGCTGGGTCTTAAAGTCAGCCCTAAAAAAAAAAGCGTTTTGTGCAGGTTAGCCCTCTGCTTTCCTTCTGAAACAGTCCTTCTGTAGTAGTGACCTAGTAAGGAAAATCCAAACCTTTGTGATTTATGAGCTGACTGCTAGTAATGCCGTATCAGTAAGGTGGTAATTTGCATGACTTATCCAATGTTATGTAGAAAAATTGTAGCTCGGTGTTAAAATTGAATAAAGGTACCTTTAAAAAGTAGGGTAAAGGAATAAATAATTTCCAGCGCTGATACCCAGTCCTTGGAAGTGATTCTCATCCAGCTCTAAATTTACGTTTCCCTTGACAGAAACATGCATAGGTAACGGATGAAAATGATTGATTTGCTGTTTTGGATACAGTAGCAATTAATTACACAGAATCCTACTATTTTGTTCAGACCTGCCTGTAGTGAGAGAGGAGACAAGGATGTTATTTGGATTTGCTGTCATTTAAGAGCTTTCAAAAGGGAATGCCCTTCATTTTCTGTTTTCTATTCAGGGTAGCTGTGGACTGGTCCCCAAGCCACCGATACTGGAGTGTGCAAATGTTATACAGAAGCCCATTTTCCCCCTAAACGGAAACTGAAAAATGACCAGTTTGCAAAACCCTGATAATCATGTACTGCTCTGACACCCTCCTTCTCACAGGCTCACGGTGCTCTGGTGCCATCTGAAACTCGCCCAGCACCACTCCCTTATAAAGCCTCTCTCCTTTGGAGTGGGCAAGCAGAGCTTACAAACTTGGTTCTCAGCGGCCCACAGACAGGAGCAGTGTTGGGCACAGGCAGTTAAAACCCGAGTTAATGTCATGGGTCTTGTACCTGTTCACTGGGGAGAAGACAAAGAATGTTAGCTTCTCCCTATGCCTGTGGACAAAATGGCATTGAAAATCTGGTAATGTCAGAGGAAATCACAGAGCCTGGCAGGGCGAGGACGGCGTGCAAGCAGCAGCTGCAAATAGAAAAGGCTGATGGCGTTTGAGGGTTTTGGTTTTATAGAAAAGGGCACAGATTGGAAGGGGTGGCCCCTGTGGCATCAGCAAGAATGGAATATGTGTGTCAGCCTTTCTCGGCAAAGAGCCCCTGGCAGTTTCCCCAAATAGAATATGTTTCAGCTTTTCATAGTACTGCAAGGTGGTAAATACTCAGTAATAAACAAATGGGAGTTAATTTGTTGGAGGGACTTAGTTTGGGTTGGCAAATCTCTGTTGCTTCTGAATGGCTGAAACTCTTTTTTTAAAAAGTCAGGCAGTAATTTGGGTGGGTTTCGGCTGAAAGTCAGCTTTCTGTGGGCAAGCGCTCTGCATGCTGCCCGGGGATGAGCCTGAGTTTCTGAATTACATGTGGCAACCTCCCACCGACTATCGCTGCGGCCAAGGAGGGCCTGGAAAATACAGGTTTCTTTCATTGGGCTCCAGAGGAACTTGACAAAAAGCCACACTTTTCAGACAAAACATGGAGGATTACATCAGTTTGAAGGCATGCCACGCTGAAACCTCCAACACAAACCAGCTGACTTAAGCATGGCAACATATCCAGTTGCACCTAGATTATAGAGCTGTCATCAGCTGTGGCAGGCTGCGGCACCATGAATATTTCTGTAATGACCATGGGCACCAGTGCTGCTGGGTCTTAGAGAGAAAGGAGGCTTATTTGGGAGGGCAAAGAACTGTTGAAGAGATGTAGGATGAAGAAATGCATTTCTGCCATTCCTTAGCACCATTTGCTGAGGCG
>NW_009611541.1:0-6951 GCF_000690535.1 Cariama cristata
TTTCATATAGTATTATATTATAGATATATATGCCCATACTGGTTATCTTTCTAATAGCAGCAGCGATGTCCCCTTTATCACTGGCAGTCTTGCAGGGCTGGTGGAAGGGAGCTCTCCTGGCACAGAAAGCAAGCCATCCTGAAAAGATTTAACCCCAAGAAATCACCTTTTTCTTAAAATCTTGTGTTTCAGCATCCTGTGCCCAGGTGCCGGTGCCTTATTTATCTTCCCTACTTTGCCTACAGCAGGGCCCGGTCCTTGGGACCGCGTGTTTGCTAAATCAGATCAGAGCCGGGCAGAGAGGAGGCGAAGGGTGGACATGAAAGTTTAATGGCTCTGTGTCTCTCAAGGCTGAAAATCAAGCTGCTCCAGGTGTTTTTTTTTATTTTTCCATCTCACTCGCTGCTGATTTGAGCGTGTTAAATGTTTAAAGAGCTGCTCCCCACGCTAGGAGCTGCGGCAGGGACCCTTGATCTGGTGCTTGGGGAGGATGGAGATCTAATACCTCTTTTTTTTTTTTAATTTTTTCTAGTTTTTTTTTTTTTCCATGTGGGGCTTGGCTATAAGGCAGGAGTCCGTATCCACTCAGCTTGGCAATAAACCTTCCTTTCTTCTTCAAAATGAGAGAATAGCATCGGTCCAACAGTAAATAAAGGTTATAATACCCAATATAAACATTCATTGGCGTCCTACACCCACATGTCCGCGTGTTGCCTGGTTACAAGTAGAAAAGGCTAGTGGCTTATTTATCTAGGAAATATGTCCCAAGTATAACCTCATGTCTGAATTTAAACCAGTGTAATTCACTCCGAGCAAACAACAGGATAGGTGATCTCAGTGTGATTTGTTTCCTTGTCCCCTGTAATTTTCCAGCTCACCCCAAATAAACCTCATTTCCAATGACTGAAACCTCCAAATGAGGAGTTTGCGCTGGGCTGAGGATGTCGGTGAATAACCTGCCAATGATTTAATTGCAGTGGGTGGCTATTTTTGAGCTCGCAAGCCGAGCTGAGGGCAGTTGTTCTTGTCTGTTCCCAGTTCCTGACTGCTTTTCTGGACCAGAGCATCTTCTCCCAGCCCCTCTGCCAGGGGCCAAGCCAGATAAGCTGTCTGTCGGCAATGCTGCAAGGTGAGGCAATGATCTTGGAAGGCTGGCTGGGTCTCTGACTGCCCTCTTCCACTCTCTCCTGTTTTTTGATCTATGCTTGCTATGCCTGACCCCATTTTGCATCTCTTCTTTTGGTCCTTGTGAAATCTGGCCTTCCTTCTCCAGCTCTGCTTGCTTCTTCAGGTTACCTCTAGGTGAGGTAACCCATCTCCCTGTAAGTGACCTCCAGGTTGGGATGCCCCAACACAACATCCAACCTGTCCATAGAACCTAAGGCAAAGAAAACCTCTCCCAATAGATGGGGAGCCTCACAGTTGAGGTTATATATAGGGATATATATCTCCACGCTGAGCTTATATATAGGGATATTTCCCACTGAAATCCGAGCCTGAGCTCCATAGAAGGTGCTGGTGAAGAAGCGTTAAGTGATTCACGGTAGCGCATTTATGGTGGATCTGTTCTTTGCGTCCTGAGGGATTTCCACGCAGGTGAAGACCTGTGAACTTTGAGGAGTTAGCAACGTTATTTTGCTTTTTAGTGCTTTGACATAAAGTGTCAATATTACCTTGACTTCTTTCAAGAAGCCAATTGGCGGGGTTGTTCATTAGGAAATGGCTCAATAAAAGTGCTTTTTAAAAAATTTATTGAACCTATAAAAGGAAGCAATATCATGAACACATGGAATGATACCAAAAATGACATCCTTTGTGTTCTTGCAAAAATCCACGTGCCACAAAGCAGCCTCTGTAAATCTTGGTGGGAATTTAAATTGGAAGAGGGAAGATTTAAATAAAAGGAAGAAATTCTTCATGGTGAGGGCGGTGAGGCAGTGGCACAGGTTGCCCAGAGAAGCTGTGGATGCCCCCTCCATGGAACTGTTCAAGGCCAGGTTGGATGGGGCTTTGTGCAACCTGGTCTGGTGGAAGGTGTCCCTGCCCATGGCAGGGGGGTTGGAACTAGAGGATCTTTAAGGTCCCTTCCAACCCAAACCATTTTATCATTCTATGAATTCCCAGCAGCTGCTTAATTTGGCCACATCAGTTAATCAATATGTGAGGCTGTTACATTAGATGGATTTCTGGGTGTTTGGGGAATGCCTTTTTCTAGCACTGATGACCTTTCCCACCTGGCTGCGGGGGAAGAACGAGGCTTGGCCTTGCTGTCCATTTATATAGCCTCTCTACAGGATTAGAAATGGGTTTAAGCACCACCTTGGGCATTGTCTGCCTATAGCAGAGCTCTCACCTGCCTATAAAAGCACCTTTCTTGCTGCCAGGAGAGGTGTGTGGCTCCATCCCCTGAGATGGAGATGCTCAGTGCTGGCAGTGGTGCAAAGCTGAATAAGGAGAAGAGCAGATATCCTGGCCCCTGCTGCCTCGTCACTCCCAAACATCTGCCAGCTGCTCGGAGGTGGGCATGTGGGCATATTTGGACCATCTCAGAAATGGTCATGGATGATGCAGAAACCCAGAACCTGCAGCAAGCAGAAGTGATGGAGATGTCAGGATTAAATTTTCTTGATGATGCCAGGAGGTGGAGGGAACTCAGCATACAGTCATGGTCAGAGATGGAGGGACCGGCAGCTCTCTGCTGATCCTCTCCAGCATGCGTTGCTTTGCCTGTTTCCATCAGTCTCAGCCATTCGGGCTTCAGAGCCCCAGGTTTTTCTATCCCTCATCCCAAAGATAGTCTTCTCATGCTTAATATCCTTTTTTTTTTTTAGTCTCTCATTTCAAGACTTTTACTGGCTTGTCCTCCTGTCAAACTAAAAACGAGCTGCATGGCCAGAGATATTTATCAGAAGAGCAGGGCTTTTCTTCCGAGTGGAAAACACCAGGGTTGGAAATCTTAAGCCAGAGAAAGCACAAACAATTACCTTGGATCGACCACATTTGATATGTCATCGCCTGGCTGGAAACGCTGCATTTATTTACATGTGCGTTGGGAAGAGCAATGCCCTTATTGTCCATTCATCTCTGCTTTGCTCCTCGCCCAGTTTGATGAGCTTTGAGGGCATTCACTGATAAATCTTTGATTTCAAGGAGCCAAGGTCACTCTCTGCTTCTCAGCGTGCTGGGAGTAAAACATCGCCCAGGGCATGCATACATGAATGCGATCGCTTATATTTCTTAGCTGATATGGGTAGGGAAGGACACTTTTATTTCATTTCTTGATTTTCCCAGCTTGAATGAAGCCAGTGTTGGAGGTCATTTTCCCCAAGGCAGCAAGTGCTTGGGAAGGGTGGAAGGACCCTCTCCAGGTTTGTGGAGCTGCCAGAGTAAGGGTGTTTCCTTGTGACTAGCTCAGCAGGCACCCTCAAGAGGAGGCACGGGCCATGAGTCAACCTTTCTGCTGCTTTCTTCTTCCTCCTGCCACACAATAGCAGCAACTTGCCTGGGCATTCCCGATGAACCTTGAGTTTGGTGTGCGGGATATCCTGCAGCAGCCTCCTGGGCCAAGGGGGAGTCTCTGGCTCTACATGCCCCCAGCCCTTTCTACCCCAACTCTCCTTCTCCACTCAGACCATCCATATGTCTTCTGGGATCTTTGCAGAGAAGGTTAAAATACTCCAGCTTGTCAGCATGCATTGCAGATGGTTTCACCTTGCTCCGTCTTAAACTTGCCTGTTCCTTTGATCCCCAGAGGATGTGACTCTGTCATTCCCACTTCCACCTCATTGCGGTGGGAGCCGCTTTCCTTCCATGCAGGCTGAAGCCCTGTGGTCCATGCTGGAGATGCAGCTCCCCAACGAGAGCCATCCACTGCAGGCATCTCCTCGATGCTGCTCCTTCTTGTCGTTGCAACCAGAGCACTGAAGGGGGGAGTTGTGCATCCAGCTTCACCCTCTCAGTGAGGTGGACCTCCATGTGCCGTCTTGTCCCTCCCTGCCAGACCCTCAGACCTACCTGCGCTCGCTGGTGGGGAATAAGTGAGTCCCGAGTGCTGAAGCAGGGAGAGGATGGGATGAGGAGTGAGAATGTGCTGCTTCTCCAATCTGGGGAGCATTAAATGATAACGGAGACGTGTTTGTGTAGCGGTTGCATATGGGCTTGCTCCCTTCAGCAGTTTCCCATTAATAAGTCTTTGTGAATGTTCCCGGGCATATAAACTTTAAATAGATAGCTTGTCAGCTGGGAACTGAACCTTTCATAGATCTCTTTGATGGAACAGTTTTTAAGAACAAAACCGGGGACAGGGAGGGAGAGTTTGCAGCCCTCCATCCATAGAAGATGAATGGGTTGCTGGAAGATGCTGTCAGAGAAGCTAAACAGCTCTTTGGATGATGGCAGGTTTGCTGCCCAAAGGGGCTCCTCCATCCCACACCCTTTTCTGCCTCACAAAGTATCCCTGCCTTCAATTTCTTTTAAGACCATCTTGTTTAGTGAGGTCTTGGCTGTGTTAAAGAAGAAACTCGCCTCCTTTCTCTGCTCATTTCTGGAGGTCCAACTTTGACCTACTCAAGCAGGAGAGAAGAGCTCCTTGCAAATCCCTTATAAATTCTTGTTTATGGTTTTTTCCCCTTAATATTTCACGATCTCTGGGAATCAGAAGGCAAGAGAGCACAACAGCTGAGCTGAACTCACCAAGAGTTGCCCAGTGATTGCAGACACAGAATTTTAGGACATCAGGCTTCTAGCTCATGGGTCTGAATGCTGGCTGAAAGTAGTCTCAGGTGGATGTGAGATGGTTAAAGGTGAAAATAATCACATTTTCACTTTTAGAGTTTTCAGCCAGATGTAGCACGGTGCCTGCACCTTTCTCCCGTCCATCTCAAGGCTCCTGGCTGCTGTGCTGAGAATCAGAGCTCCCTGGGTGACAATTTAGAGGGGTGTCGAGGGAGATCAGAGGGGTGGAACGGCTTGGGTATGAGGAAGGCTTAAATAACCCAGTTCTCATCAGCATAGGGAAGGGATGACGGATGGAGTAGGTGACCAAGGTCTATAAAAACCTGAGCGGCTGGGAATGATTACTCTTCTGCACAAGGCGAGAACCAGAAGACATCAGATGAAAGAAGCTTTAAAACAAAGATAGGACTTCACACAACCCATCATTCGGCTCTGCTGCGTTAGCACAAAGGTGCAGCACCCCAGGTAGGACCCGGTGGTGATGGGTCCAACTGTTTTGAAATGGTGTGGATCAATTCCCTCTCATCTTAAAGCTGGAGTTTCAGAATTTCTCTCCACCTGTTTGAACAAATCACGGTGGGTTTTGGTCCCTATAGCTACACTCAGGTTTTGCTTTATCTCCAGGGGTGATGAAGTTTTTCATGGTATACAGCTCATGAGGGATGACCTCCTCCTCTGACTCCAAGCAGACCTTGCTCAGAGGACTTGGAAAGGAGCTGAATTGCAATGCTGAGCCCCCAACGGTGGTACCCTGTCCTCTGAGTAAAGCAATGGTTCAGAGAGGGAGGTTAGACCACGAGGGCAGGCTGCAGGAAGGTAGAAGTCATGTACCATGGTGCTAAATGCCCATCTCCATGTCATGTCAGGAGATGACACGGGTGTGGAAATGAAGTCCACCCTGAGAGTTCCCCTGGATGGTGGAGGAGGTGTTTGGGGATACTGACTGCTCTTGGTTTGTGCCACCATCTGCCTTCCCACAGCCCTGTGCTAAGCAAAGCTTTCTCATTGCTTTCGGAGCCCTGGGGAGCTGAGCTGCACCCTTGTGTTAAATAGAAAACTCTACCTCGGCCTCTAACTGGGGCCTCTCCTCCCAGGGGTGTCATCGCCCCTTGACCCTTAGGAGTTCCCATCTCCCTGCCTCCACTTTAAAGAGCATTTTCTCAGTCTGTGTGAGAGCAAATTAGATTCTGGTCCCCTCTCCCAAGGTCAGGACCTGTCTGGAAATGGCTCTAGTTCACCTCTCTGTGTAGTCTTGAGATGCCCAGATGCAGTAGATATTGGGGGATGGTATGATGATCTCCAGAGCTTTTCCTTTCTATGTTAAATAACTGGAAAAGAGCATTATTTTTTTTCATTAAAAATTAATTTGGAAGTGGTGAGGTTTCTGAGGATATAATTAGCTGAGTTCTCTTCTTCCATCAGCTCTCTCCAAAGCTTCTTGGGATCACTCTTTGCTCTTTTCCTCCTCATTTCACTCTTTTAGTCCTTTTGCAACTTGCTTAGGCTTCCCTGGACACCGCCTAGGGCAGATCCTTGCTGGTCTCAAACAGAAGTGAAGACAAAGTAATCAATACAGGAGATGAGATCTGGCCCAGTTACTCCTCAACGAGACAGCTCTGAAAGAGCATTTCTTTGTATCTAGACCTCTCTTCTTTCATGTGCTGCATCATCTAACACCATTTCAGCTCTCCAAGTGAAAACCCCACTCTCTGAGTGGCTTTTCTCTAAAAGTATGGGGGCTGGCGGGACAACTCTCCTGGTCCTAGATGGGAGGATGAAGGAGGGAGATGGGGATTGTGGGCAAACCTTCCCGTGAGTGTTGCTTGCCTGAGCATCTCTCTCATGCCATCCTGGGTGTTGGCAGCTGTACATCTCAGATGACCAGTGGTTTGTTTGTAATAACGAGGGCTGACGGATTGATTTACAGCTGCTTGCAGCCCAACCAGACAGGCTTTGCAGGCTCCCAGCACGTATGTGGGTTCTGCACTGGGGGAGTGAGATAGACTCTTCCTAACTACATCTATGTGCCTTTTGGGTTGTTTTTGTTTTCATTCCCCCCCCCTTACCCTAGTTCCTGTTTGTTTTCTTCCTGTTTTTTTGTTCAGTCACCCCAGCCATCACCTGGATGTCTGACCCACCACTTCAGCAGGTATGAGGCCAAGGCACAGACTTTATTTCCAGGAGCAGGATCTCCGCATAGGGCAGCTGGTGTTCAGC